>NC_089203.1:27966718-28069218 GCF_963930695.1 Labrus bergylta | reverse complement strand
ATTTCATCACCCTTTTCACAGAGAGCATCATAGGAAATATTCATAAGCTGTCATGTTGTAACCAGGGCTTAAAGGCGTTTAAACTTTCCACTGGATTTACAATATTCATTTCAGAAAAGCTCGAGCATGAAACTCAGTCGACAGGCAGTAGGCTGCTGACACTGTGGGTAGCGTCACTGCCTGGTTTGAGCCCCTTGTTGCTGACAGCGTGTCCAACTCTGTGTGAAGGCCCGCTGTGATGGGGAGGGACCACTGATGGAAAAACATGGACGCGGCTCCTTTTGGCACGTAGTTGGTCCTCTCCATTCAGGGGATATGGAGCAGACAGCACGGCCGACCCGCACGGAATAAAAACAGCTTTGTGAAGTCTTTGGTATGGAGCAGAGATTCACAGTCGTTTGCCGTCCAGGCCCCGAGAGATTGCACGGCTTTGTTCCAACCAATCACTTCAGTGGCAGATTTCACTGATTAGATCTTCCTCTCCGCCTGAATCTCTGAAATCAACAACGCCGTGTTTGATTGGAACAAAGGCATACCAACTGCGACACATCAAAAAAATGTTTATACACGCTGTACAGAGTGTGGACTAAAGATAGTGGGTTGTACAGGAGATTGCAGAGTATAGAGAGCAGATAGCAGAGTCTATAAAATTGAGATAATAAAATGGGTAATAAAAAAATATATATTAGGATGAAATGCCAAGATTTGTCATTGAAGGAGTGGAGAAGGTTACTCATAAATTACAGGAATTATTAGCAAAGTTTGGAGACTTACACACTATATTAGTCTTAAGAAGTCATTCAGTGTCATGTGTAAATGTTTCAGGAGGATAAAATAAGCCAACACTGTTTCCTTCTTTGAGGAAATGTCGCTATATCTGGCTCAACCGTGTGGTTCTGGAAGTAAAAGTCCCATTCATGTTCTCCATAGTGGATTTTATCATTAGTCGTAATGTCGTAACCATCCAAGGTAGACTGACCACGAGCTAACTGAGTGTGAAACGATGGTTTATGTTCCTGTAGGAGACACAAGTTTGTGTATCAACCTCTTTTTGAGAAAAAACATGGGTTGTTCACAGCAACGTCTCTGATTGGTGGAGCTCCCTGTTACCATGGCAATGAATGCTGCCCCTCTGCGCCGTATGCAAATGGCTAGTTTCGCTAGCAGGCTAGCTGGGTAGTTAGCTAACGCGTTATGTACTAATGACCTTATGCTGTAGTGAATGTAGTTTATATATTCAACAACACAAACTACAAGATAGTACAACACTTGTATCAACATTTGAAACACTATAACAAAAAGAAGAAGCCGTAGCATTCCCATTGGATTGTCGACTCTGAAAAGTGATGTACAGAGTCTTGTACCTTATCAGTTTTCTCTGTCTTTAATGTCGCTCTGGTGCTGAATCAAATGTTTTATAGTCACAGGATTCCCCAGTTTTGGGGAAGCTGGTTGGCTTGGTTCCAAGCTTCAATCTCTTGACATAAGGATTTTGTGAAAAGAGGATTTGAAAGGGGAAATTTACTTCCTGAAGCAAAGCTGCCGAAAAAGTGGGTGGTCACTGTTTAGCTCTATAGAAACAAGAAACAACCACCTGGTCTTATTCTATGATCAAGTAATTAAAAATAAAATATCTGTAAAACAGTGTTTGTTTAGGGGGAAATGAAGTATCTCCTATATTTGCACATTTGTTCACAAAAGTAGGTTTTAAAAGTCTGACTCATAGCTTACTGTCCAACATTTAAACCCACTCCCCACTAGAGCTCCAAGACGTTCTGTTCCCGCTGAGGTATGTAAAGGTCATGCATCACTTTCGGTGAGTCATGAAGTATCGAGTAAATATGAAGTTAAGAGTACATGCTGGAGTCCTGAGTGGGATATGAAGCGGGGAGATACACACACTCCTCGACCTGATTCACATCACTATAAAAAGAAGCATCATACACTGACTGTGTATGATCGTGTCGCTTATTAACATAATTTGCAAAACAGGTAAGGAGCGATTTCTAACTCGGACACCTAGTGTTTAAAATAGATACTGCAGTCCAAATTTAAGAAGTAAAACTTAAATTATTAAGTGAGTGAGTTGACTGTGTTCTTATAAAGTCTGTCTCTGCCTTCCTTCTTTGGTACAGTAGCTGCAGCAATGTGCATCCAATAACAAACTCCATTATTAAAGTTGAATTAACCTCATTGAACGAGTCAGCTACTGGCCCGTTAAAATGTTTCAGCGAACCTGAGTGCCAAGCTAATTAACAATATCAACCTCCTAAAACAAAGCTAATAGGATTCGGGGAAGTTTGCAGCGCTTATACTGCTTATTAACAACATTTAAATATCCGGGCACAAGGGGTCAAGGGGTCAAGGGTAACTGCTACGGTACACTGACCATGAATAAAACACTCCTGCTGTAGCCACTTTGTGTCCTCTGTGCTCACAGCCTTTCTAATGAGGACTTAGTGAAAATAAAGTGGCAACACTGTGAAACTAAGGTCTTAGGTTACATTCAAAAGAAACTCAAACTGCGAGGTCCGTCAGCGCCACGGTTTTTCTTCGTCAGATGGTGCGCAGCCATGAGGAACAAAGAGAAAAAAACATACTAACATGTAGCTTTGTCTGTCTGAGGATGATTTGGTGTTCAATCTGTGCCTATTTTGACGTAATGTTGATAAAGTGATGAAAAATACGATCGTGAGTCCGTAGATATATGTTTTATTTTGAAATTAACTGGACGCTCTGTGTGTTTCCTTGTCTGACTTCCTGTCCGGGGATGTCATGTGTCCGCCCAATCGCTTTAAACAACAGCGGCAAAGGGTTCACGTTGGTCTGATGCAGAGGTCTCGAGTGTTTACTGGAAATTTTGGCGGGCGCAAATATTCAGAGTCAGCTGTAAAACCCACAAACACTCTGAGGAAAACCCACCGATAACACTTTATATTAAGGTGCTTGTAATAAGCATTAATAACAGGTATTAGGTCACTTATAAGTCACTTATAAGACACTTTTTAGATTCCTATTAACAGAAATAAGACTATATATGTGTTAATATAGGCATAATTAACACATGTATTATGTCTTATTAGACACTTATAGGTTCTTATTAGAAACTTATTAACACTTTATATAGGTCATAAACATTAATAAAATGTTTATTAACATTAATAATAAGACTTCATGAGTGTTAATTAAATATAAATACATTTATAATTGGCTTGTAAGATATTAATTAACACAAAGAAACATGTTTAAAGACCACTTATTATAAGCTCATAAGATGTTTATTAACACTGATAAGACTTTATTAGGTTCATATTAATGCCTTATGAATACATTAATAAAGACTTTATGATGGACTAATTAACAGTTAATAACGCTCCTCTGCAGGTACTGGTAACACTAATAAAGATTAATAAATACTTTATTATTTATTATGCACTTTTAACAGCTCAGTGGGAACAGGTTACAAATCCGCCAATGTATAATGTTTGAGATGATGACATATGTACAAGAGGTATATGCTCAGGCCGAGTCGGGCTAGTAGGGGACTTGGGACTGGGGAGGGGGGGAGGGGGGGCATTTGTGCTTTGGCATGGTATGGGGCAACTGGGTGTCTGTGTGCGTGTGCTGTAAGAATAAATCTATAATAATTATGTCTTTATTTGGTCCAGAAGGGCTCTTCAGTTAAAGAGGCCAAAGGGGCATCTGCTTGAGCCTGTATATGCACTGTGGAGTACTCAGCAGGTCCCTGATATGAGGCCTGAGCATAATGTAGAGACATTAAGTGGAGAGACGAACGCCACAGACGCTCGTTCTGAGCCTCGCAGATCCTCTGACATTGCAGAAATAATTGGCACATTGTGAAGGGCAGATATTTATGCCAGTTTAGCAGCAGACTGAGCAGAGATGGATGGTGCACTGCCTGCTGGTGACAGACTCGGTTAAAGACAGCTCAGAATAGTGACTGCTCAGGTTTCTCACAAACAACAAAGCGCTCGGGTAAATCTGAGAGAAAAAACAATTCACTTTGGTACGTCGTCTGAGGAGAAGAGGTTTTGTGACCTTCAAGCCCCTCGGTGGTGAATTCATCTGAAGGAGATGGTTCATGCCTGGCTCATAAAATCATGTTTTTCAGTTCATCTCTCTGCTTAATACCTTATTCAGCCCTTTGACAACTGGCTTAGTTAGTTATTCAGCTCCGTCTCTCTCATAGTCGAGTGTCTGAATGAGGAGCCCGAGGCAGGTCATAAACACAATGCTTTCACAGAATGAGATCATTACTTTCCACAAAGTCAGATATCGCAAACATTTCCAAGTATAATCATGACGCTTCACTTAAATACGGGGGTCTGATACAGATCAATGGGATTAGATCAAGGAGTAGTCTGGCGCCACAACATGCCCACCAGCGTGTCAACTTCCGCGGGATCAGACGGCGCAGGGATCTCGTGGTTGAAAGCGTCCTTGATGCTGATACTTATAGGCAAAAGCCGGCCTTTTTTTTAATAGCGTCCGTATCTCTTTCCTGAGCCTGGAGAACATTAGGTCAGTCCTTGAGAACATCGTTTGCTTATGGCAAAAGAAACAGGAAGACGGATACTTGAAAACAAAATAGGAAAAGAAAATAGAAAGTATTATGTTGAAAATGACCCGACGGACTGAAGTAGAGAAGTTTTTGGGAGGTAGTTAAGATGTTCAGGAGTTCATTTTTAAGATGCTTAAATGTGTGTATTATATGAGACGTGGTTAAGTTGAACTGTGTTTAGGTTTGATCTGGCTAGGGTCAGATCTTCAACGACAACATCACTTCCTGTAGTCTCTCCTTTAAAGCCAGGATGCTACGCCAGATGCTGATCCATAGATGGGAAATAATTGGGCCAATCACTTTTGAGAGCCTCTCTGTGCAAACCTGATGTCACCAGACTCAGTGTACCAGGCAGAAAAACTCAATCAAGCACTGATTCATGTGGATCCGTTTATCTTGTCTCACTTCACCAGCTCATTTTTAAAAAGGCTAATGAGTAAACTGTTGTTTTGGACCAAGCATCAACCTCTGGTGTTAAAAAATGAAGACAATTCAGAAGTGCAAAAAACTGCAGTTCTTCGAGTGTCCACTTGAGGCTGGCTCCAAGAGCACAGGAAGTCACATACACACCAAACTCAAAAAAGGCGTTTTTACAGCATAAATTAACATGTTTACAGCCTGGTACAAAAACGATATTGGTCTGTAATCCTCCTCATGGGCACACACTGTACGGGGGGTGAATTCTTAAAAAAGAATGTTTTGATTCTATGAACAAAACATGTTATCCAGTTAGGCGCGTATTTGACCTGATTGACAAGTGGGCGCGATGTTACAGTTTGTCAAGAGGCTTAAAACTCGCCTCAGCTCCAGCTCTCAGTCTGTCGTTAGGTTGACTGAAAGTTAGACTGAGACAGCATTTCCAACATGGCGGCTGCTGCTGATGAGCCTCCAGAGCCCCCTGCAGGAACAGATGGGTGACGTCCCTCAGGCTTCATCCATTGGTTTAGCAGAAGAAATATGCTAACTCACCCTGCTGGAGATAACACTCTCACTATACCGTATCCCTTACACACACATAACTTGTTGAATGTACAAAATCAATAAACACATTTACAGAAGAAACTGTGCAAAGTAAAATGTGTAAATACAAAAGTCTAAATTGCATGGAGCCTTGGAAGTATTTATCTTAATACAGACCAAGAAGTTTAAAATGTTCATTCAAAAAAAAAAAAAAATTAGTTGAAAAACTTTTTGTTTTACTACGACTATTGCGGTAGAGCGGCTGTATTGGCACTGTTTGCAAAAAAAAATGTGAGAAGATAGCATCATTATGTGAACATTACTTCAGACAGAATTCCTTATCTGTACTCGGCAGAGGAGAGGGTGGGATATGAACTCACTGAGTGCATGTCAGTAACTTCTTCATCTTAACTCACAATCGCTCTTCCTGCCGTTTGACAGTTAGTGCCGGGAGAGGAAGTCGAGTTCACCTGGGCCAGGCTTTGTACTCCAAGCAGGTGAAAAAACTCTTAGATGCAAGGTTTCATGTACTAGCGAAGGGGCTAACCAGGGAATGCGTTCTCGAGATCTCACCCCGAGCTGGACCTTATTCAGAAGCAGCAACTTTATTTGAACTATGAGAAGCTCCATGAAATGAATCCTTCCTCTCTGAAGAACTTAACTATACTTTTTACAAAGCTGTTTGAAAAACCTATTTCTCTATTAATACATGACTAACCATTTGTCATTCTCCAGGAGAGGTCTAGCTGGGGAAATCAGGTTTGCGTAATTCTGTTTCCCTGATTACACAAACCGGGCTTCTTGTAAACATAGTGAGTGAAATGAGGTTTATGGTAATGAGACGGGCAGGAATGATAACCAGACCTGGTGAAGTCTGGCCATCCCTGCCTAACTGCTAATGTGTCTGGCTCTGACAGTGAACAGCATTGCGAATACATAAGTTGATTCTAATGTGATTTAAAGTGCTTCGGCCCAGTTTGGTGCGTGCTTCTCCACAGAGGGTTCACAGATGCAGGTTTTTCCTCTGCCTCATTACGGCTGCATGCCATTTACAAGAAGGTGGCTGATGACGGTTAAAGACCGGTGTTGTAGAAGGATGTAGACAAAAATAAGGGCTGAGCTGGAATATCAATCGACTTTAAAGTTTCATAGTTAAGAGGAAAATAAGTGGATGTGAAGATTTTCCAATTCTTTGTTTGTATTGATCTGTTTTTTTGTATGAGAATGAATAAATAGCATTTGATGGAGCTTTGAGAAAACCTGCAGAGATTGATTGATAGCTGACCTGGAGCATGATCAGTCTTCTACCTTCTGGTCAGGTCACCCTGACAAAGAAGGTACGTGCAAAGAAATAAAAAATTTGGTTTTCCACTGAGGGATAAAGGACAAAATTCGATTATAATCCTACTGTAATAGTTCAATATGTTTTTCAAAATACTAAGGCAGATACACTTTCTGTAATGTTTCATTTCTCCTTTATTTCAACTTTTTTTAAAGATTTATTTTTGGGCTTTTTATTCCTTTATTGTAGAGACAGGACAGTGGATAGAGTCTGAAGTCAAGGACAGAGAGCCTGCTTCTAGGACTACAGCTTCTATACATTGGGCGTGCAATCTAACCACCAACACGCCCCCCTTCATTTGTCATTTTTTTTTTATCTTGCTTGAATTTCAACAAACCTGCTTTTCTTTTTGTCTGGCTTTGAGAAAATAAAAAAATGAGGATGTAACTTGGATCCATCCAAACCCTTATCTTTACAGCTTTTCCCATTCAGGGTCGCCGGGGGCTGAAACCATTCCCAGCTGTTTATCGGGCGAGAGGCGGGGTACACCCTGGGCTGGTCACATGCATGCAAGGGGAGTTTACTTGGAACTTAAAGGTATAATGTGCAGCATTTTAAGCATGTTTTTTTTTTCCAAATCTCTCCTAACAAATGCATAGTTAAAAAAAAGAGTGAAGTCAAACTCCCTCACTGACATGACGGCGCCTCCTGCAGCTTGTTTATGTTTCACTCAGAGGTTCATTCGATTCGTTTTTGTTGTTGTTGATGTTTTTACACAATGTCTTTTGTATTAGTGTGGTAAATAAGGTTATAACAATATATATTTTGCCTTTGTGTGTTTACCTTTTAATTTTCCTGGTGTTGTATTTGAAAGATGATCATTATAGATTTGTTTCACCTTGGGACATTTTGAATGTTTGGCCACACCTGCCATTGTGGTGTCTATTGGTGTTGAAAATCTATGGGTGTGGCCCCACTCCTTGTTCCACAAATTATCACCTGAAAAAATGTTGTGATCAATTAAAACTTTGGGGCCTATCTTATTCCTCACTCAGAAGTTCAAACATGTTTCATACATGTTTTCTTTTTCTACATGAACCCCTCCTTCTTCAACCGTTAGCCCTGCCACCACATAGGGAAAGAGAGGCATCTACTTTTTAATTTACTCATGACGAAATGTTAGTTGCATGTGTCCCTGTCAACAGATAAATAAAAATTGTTCAACCAACTTAGGAACATCAAGTCCTGGGAAGATATGCAAAAATGAATTCATGTGATTTTCTTAGAAATTAAGATGCTGGTAGTCTTCCAGCATCTCATGTGAGAATGATAGTCCGTGTGTGTATGTGTGTGTGTGTGTGTGTGTGTGTGTGTGTGTGTGTGTGTGTGTGTGTGTGTGTGTGTGTGTGTGTGTGTGTGTGTGTGTGTGTGTGTGTGTGTGTGTGTGTGTGTGTGTGTGTGTGTGGTAACTGCATATGAGAGCAACTTAACCCGTCTTGCAAGATCATGTTTGCACTGAGCTTAATGTGACGTGCTGATTCTCTGGGTTTATTCAATTATTCATGTTTTTGTAAAAGCAGCTTCTTCCGTAACATAATATTTACTGACAAAAAGTCACTCAGGTCAGAGAAGCTGCCGTGTTCAAAGACCCTTTGTGCTGATCGAGTTTGCTGTGATAACAACGAACATCACAATTAACACAAGCAGCTCAGACTCTCCTCGTTTTTTCTGCTCTGGCCTTAAACCCCCTGATGTCCTGACCGCAGCTGGCAAGCTTCCTAGAAAATATCACCCAGCCTCCCTTTTATTGGAGAAACCAATAAAAATATCTGTCCATCTCCGCTGGCTAATCAAATGCTAAGATAATGCAAATGACAAGAGAGGGTCAACACTGAAACCTGGAGCCTTCTCCCAGATTTAATAATCTTTGTGTGTGTGTTTGTTTCACCTTCTTGTGTGAGCAGCTGCACGGCCAGAATCAAGGCTGCTCTCTCATATTAGTTTTTCTCCTCAGCTTTATATGATCCTTCACAAAGAATATGAAAAAGTATTCTAAATATGAGATGTTTTCCCCCACTTTGATTCATTATATGATAATTTAAAGGCTTTATATGCAATTTTTCACACTTAAATGTAATATAAATCAAGTATATCCTCTGAAAATAACTCTGTGAGTCATGACTGTCTACAATGGGTGTAACACCCGAGTCCCACTGTCTGTGATGCTTTCAGAGTTTTCAGAGTCCTATCTTCACTTTGTTTACATCGCCCGGACGGCCAGCTGACTCCTCCCCTCGTGTATAAAAGTTGTTTAATTGAGGGACTAGAGAAAAGAAGAATAACATACTGTACTCACTGCTTAACTGTGTTTCTAGATCACGCTCATTTCAGGTAAATTTACATGCAGTGTGAAGATACCAGCATAATAAAGATCGCTAGCATTAGCATGCTAACACAACAATGCAGTGCGAGTTGTTTTGGTTTCATGCTGGTGCTCAAGGGCGACATCTGCTGGATCAAAAAAAATCGCATATAAAGCATTTAAACACATATTTATATCAAAATAATTATATTTGCAGGTGTCGCCATTTCATACTCTTAAAAACAATAAATTATTAAAAACTTTTGAGCATTTTCAAAAATCTTTTTCACATTTCAATCTGATGAAAAACTTGAATTGAACGATAAAAAAAGACTGATTTCATAATGACTTGAGACATTAATGATTTTTCTGATCCATTATACCCACTTTTACATTTAATGGTGTCATTCTGGGACACCTATTGAACAGCGTTGTGAGATGTGAAGCTCAAAAACTTCTTATTTATCTGATACTGGCGTCAGTAAAATATCTCTTTTCAGCCTCTGACTCAAACAGTTTATTTCATCTGCTGTCTCTTTAAGGCTCACATGCACACTTTTCTCCGATTGGCCAGCTCTTTTGAGTCTGTATCCAGGTGGGCGTGTCCTACAACTTCTATGCTTTGCTCTGATACGTCGGCAGAACCTGACTGGCCAAGTTCTCGTTCAGAGCAGCTGGAAACCACGCCCAGGGATTAGGCCAACAACTGTGTAACTTGTGTTTAAAACATTTTTTGTTGAGGTTTAGTATGGACCTCCAACATGGTGACATTATATGCATGTATTTAAAAACAGATCAGCATCTCCTCTAAGTTTCTTTATATCTGTGCAGTCGTCTTTATCAGTCACATCTCTATTTTCTCACATGGACGCACACAGTCGTCGGCTGTAAAGTACATTCTGATGGACCTGCATTAAAAGCACTTTAGACTACTGAAGCAGGAATAGAAATAGACTTGACCTTTTGCGACTTTTCAACTAATTACAAATCTGATATTGCTCTTTCTGTCTAATTATTCTCCAGACCTCTTCTGGTTTCTAAGCGAAGGACACAGAGCTGATTCACCGCTGAAAACTTGAAACATGGAACACAAGGTATACGTTTCATCGCTTCCTTATCATCCTGATGTTCTTTATTTAAAATAATTACCGGAACAGGCAAAGTGAGAAATTTGGAAACATGTCAAGACATACCTCAAGCAGAAGTATGAGCACGGCTTCAGATGCTAGTTATAACGGATTCAACGTCAATTAGCAATCTTTCTCACCTGAAAAAAATAAACCTCAAACGAACCGTCCTCTTTCTAAACCTTTGATATGGAAGATTTCAGAGCAAAATGAGACAACTAATAGATTTCCAAAGGGGCTGTATCACCTGTGATCAAAACCAACAGCTGCATCAGTACCATAAAAAAACTTCATCATCATCTCCTTTTTTTTTTTTTTTTCAATCCAGGAGAAACAGCCCGGACAACTCAGGGCAACACATGCTGCAGGAAGAAAGAGAAAACAGCAGCGATCAAGCTGAAACTAATTAACGACTGAGCCCTGATAACTGTGTATGACAAATATAAAACCTTTTAAAAGGCAATAAAGCATATATGATTAAAATAACTGTTTAACAGGTAATTAACTATACATGAGCAATTTCACTGTTAAATTCCACCAGATGCATGTGTGGTCCGCCTCCGGACGCCATGGAGCTGGTTTTTCACTTAAGTCAACGTGTGTGTTTCCACTTGCTCCGCTGGGCTGCGTCTCTGCAGTCCAGAGCCCAAAGCAGCCGATATGCTAGGCTTTTCATTTTGCGGCGCATCATTTAACCACAGAGCAGATCGAGAGTCACAGGAAACGTCCGGTTAATTTTCATAATAAAACTACAATGACCTTATGTGTGTTTGTTGTTGTGTTTTTGTACAGTGTTATATCACATGCAGCGTCTTATCTTGTGTTGTCTGCTTGGTTTTGCGACTCCAGCTGTCCAGCGGTGTTGCTCTGTGTGCACGGAGATGTACTAGAGCAGAGCTGACACATAATGCATGCATATCTGGTGGAAGTTCTGGGTTACAGTTAATGTGATATTTGGGTTACTCACTACTTGTATGAGGAAAGAGTTTCCAAATGAGGCAGTTTTTCATGCCGCAAAAAAAGTCCAGCTCCCTGGATATGAACTAGTTTACCTTTCTGTCTCATACATCATAAATGAAAAGGAATATTCTACTTTCTTCACTGTCAGAAAAATCCCATAAAAAGGATTAAAACATAAGCAAGACATACCTCATTCCTCAAGCCACAGATCTCCATTGTTGTTTAAAAACACACTCAAAGAAAGATCACTCAGAAACCTCAGAACTGAACTGGGTTACATGTTTCTGAATTAGTGAGACTTAGGGGCTGTAGGTGGATTCAAACTGGATTATATTGTAACTACAGATGCACCAAATCCTCAGCTGCAAAAAAGTCCCACACAAACAAACACAAACTATATAGAACTGAAAGTGTTAAGAGAAGGACAAGAGTACCTCTTACTGTAGGGCAGCATGTGATCCTCTGTGTGAATTTGCTCTCCAACTGATTATGTTTTAGACATTTTTCAACAGAAATATTAAAGCTACTTTCATTGCTATTTTGTACTTAGCTATCACATGCAAAATCCGTTATCTTGTATTGAAGCATTGCTTTGTTTTAAATATTTATTTTGATAGGACAGTGAATAGAGTAGGAAACCGGGGAGAGAGAGAGAGAGAGAGAGAGAGAGAGAGACAGTGGGGAATGACATGTTGGAAAGGATCCACAGATCGGACTCCAACACCGGGCGGTCCACTTGGAGGACAATATCCACTGCACATGGGGCTCAGCCTAACGTCTTTTTCAGTTAGGTTTAATGTCTGAAACTTTGAATTTAATAAAAATAAAAAATAAAAACTTGTGTTGCCCATGTTTGTCTCAGTCTTCTCATGGGACTTTATTCGATGCCTCTAAAATGAATAAAAACCACCCTCATCGTTCAAGAGCTTTCTGGGACGGTCTGACATGAGTTTGAAATAATTAGGTTCAATGATATAATTTATGAAAACACGATATTTACATGTGGAAATGGTAAATGCACTTTTTTTACACCGCAGTTCACATTCACACACTGATGGTAAAGTCTGCGATGTAAAGTGTCCATCAGTATTAACTCATCCATTCACACGCTGCCGACAAAGCAGAGGGAGCAACTTAGTGTTAAGTGTCTTGCCAAAGGACACATCGATCATGTGGCTGCAGGAGCTGGGGATCGAACCCCCGACCTTCCTGTTGAGGATGACTGACTCTACCAGCCACAGCCGCCGTTCATAGGAAAGAACCATAACATTTGTAAGTTCCCATAAAGTGTCAAGTATCCCTCCTGACCTCTATGTTTGGTCTGGATGTTTATTTTTAGCAGCAGAGGTGAAGCTCTCAGCGGTTGAAGGCTGAAGTGACCATTAGCCCCGAGCTCGCAGCGAGAGAGACTGTCTCTCTGTGGTAAAACAGACACTGACCTCCTACTTAACTTCTTTGTGAATGAAGGTTTCATTCTCAAAGGAAATCTGAGGAGTGGGTCATGTACATTGATGCCACACAGTGTAGTAGAGTGTGTTTTGATTCTGTCTACTTTCCATAATGTTGTAGTGTAGCCATGTCCGGCTGTCTGCTCACATCCCTTTGAACTCCTCTCCTGAGGGGCCGCTCGCTCTCCGCTACATCCAAGTCCTCGTAGCATTTTAGCCCGACGTAGACCTTGAAAAGCTTCAAAGCTCACGAGTGACTTCTGACCTCGCTGAGCTCGCTCCTCCTGAAGCGTGACGGGCCGCGAGGAGGAGGAGGAGGCGTCGTATTGATGGGATGGCATCTAAACGTGTGTCAGAGGTATGTGACGGTGTGACCGGACTGTAAAGTTCTTCAACGTGTTGTTTGGAAAACGTTATTAAACAAACTTAACCCCCCCCGAAGACACGTTCTGACATTTGTGGAGAAGGTCAGAGTTAATTACCGTGCAAGACTCTATGCACGCAGAGGGAACAAGACGAGATTGTTTGTGTTGAAAAAATAATGCCAAATTTGAATAAGAAGGTTACTTGTGTCAGTACACTAATGCGACATATTGGCAGTGGATGTCTGAGGCCAAATATCACTTTGATCAATTCATATCCCCCTCCACAAAATACTGATGTGACGCATGGCGGGGGATGGAAATGTTAGACGATGAGGTTGATTTACCGATTGACAAGAAAATAACAACAATGGCATAACAGAAAGACTTTTCAAAGTACTTGGTCTTTTTCGATTCTTGTTTTCAAAATCCAAAACACAAAAACGACACTTCAAATCCAATATTACCCCTTTACCTTTTTTGAAGATTATTTGATTTTTAATATAGATGGAAATGGGAAAAAAATGTGTTGTTTGTAATGGCATGTTTGCGACAAAAAAAAAAGTGTTACTTGCAACGAGTTTAACGTATTTGCAGCATTTCTTCAATTTGCATGAATATTTGGTGATCAGTTAAAGTCCCTGACTGTTGAAGATTAAAGCCGACATCAGAGGGTTTTTTAACTATTTCTTTGAAATGTCATTAAAGGCTTTATATGCGATTTTTTCATCCAGCAGATGTCGCCCTTGAGCACCAGCATGAAACCAAAACAACTCGCGCTGCATTGTTGTGTTAGCATGCTAATGCTAGCGATCTTTATTCTGCTCGTATCTTCACACTGCATGTAAATTTACCTGAAATGAACGTGATCTAGAAACACAGTTAAGCAGTGAGTACAGTATGTTATTCTTCTTTTCTCTAGTCCCTCAATTAAACAACTTTTATACACGAGGGGAGGAGTCAGCCGGCCGTCCCGGCGATGTAAACAAAGTGAAGATAGGACTCTGAAAACTCTGAAAACATCACAGACAGTGGGACTCGGGTGTTACACCCATTGTAGACAGTCATGACTCACAGAGTTATTTTCAGAGGATATACTTGATTTATATTATATTTAAGTGTGAAAAATCACATATAAAGACTTTAAGGTAAAAATGTTTAAAATGAAATATCAACTGAAAAGCAACAGCTACAGCTAAATGTATTTTAAAATAAAGCTACAACTAACAACTATTGTCAAATGTACAACACCTTCATTGCACCTTGAATTATTCAAAATGATTCAAACTCAAAATATGCTCATTTAAATTTTAAGCTTCGGACAAAACTTGTGTTTCCTTAAGATGATAACTTTGCTTTAATGTGTAGCCTGGTTACCATGGTGATATGATGAGAGATTGCTCCACTGTTTAGTGGTGGGAGGGGAGGATGAAAAAGGGAACGAAGCAGAAAAAGAGAAAAATGATGAGAGAAGTGAGAAGTGGGGGAAATGTTTTAAGGTGAGCGACTGAGAATTTAATGTTAACGTCTGAGTGTTGATTGAACGCCACCGTTGATTCTTGAAAGAGAGACGTCCAACGCATCGTCTCTTTTAATGCTCGCACTTTAGCGACAAGCTGCCGTGATAAGCACAGTTCAAACACATTTCACAATCTGTCTCTTTGCAGCGTCTACGGTGAAACTCTCCCTCACATCAGAAGTTTAAGGACATGAAGGTGCTGCATTCTGTCTTTGCTACGTTTTGTCTGCCTGTCACTTCTCGATATATTTTGCATGTGCAACTCTCTGCATATCGCATCAGTAAGGATGCGAGATGGCTCACTCCTCAGCTAATCAGCTGCAGAAAACAAAGTTCTGTCTGCGCACAGCATTGCAAACACACACACAATGACACAACCAACAAATTAAAGACGATATTATTGGTTGGCAAATTATTTTGTCATCAACTTTTCAGACATTGTCGACTAATTGTTGCTCCCCATTTCTTTTTACAGATCAATATTTCAGTTTTATATTTTTATGACCATTTAACTGGTTGTAAAAGAAAAATTATCTGTGTGAGTTCTCAGTCATCCAGGTCATGGTCAACTCGAAGCTTGATCCAAACCAGTCCAGTTGCCTTTGGATCAAGCTTTTAATTGGTCAGAAAATTGTGTAAAACGATGAGCATCATTTAGCTAGATCCCAAAAAATAGTTTTCCTCTGACTGACAGGCCGAGCTCAACATATACTCAGTTTACAAAGATGCAAAACAGAGTGAAGGTTTGAGATTTAAGAGGAGAGAAAGTGAATGTTTTTGCATTTAATAGATTTTAGTTTCTCTTCAAACAATCATTCTCTAATTTTAGCTCTTGTCCCGGTTGCAGCCCACCAGGGCAATGGAAGAGACAATGTGAGGTACAAAATGTCTCCCTGAGTGGATGGAAAGCTGCATGAACCATTACTTCTTCCTGTAGACCAGGAGACTAAGAGAGTAAAGATAGTATCAGCATTACTTCCCTTGCAGAGAGGCTCCATCATAACATCACAGGATATCAACTATTAAGAACGAACAGGATCCATTATTAAGAGCTCCATTATCCTCTGACTCAAAACAGAGACCGACATCATGACTTATACATACAAGTTTTGCGTGCAGAGTCCTCCACAAATAGCGAGGAGATGTCCTCATCCACGCCAGCTTCATTCTTGGCGATGCAGGTGTAAGCGCCCGTGTCCTCAAAGTGCACGTTGCTGATGTGCACTTCACTGCCATTAGCTTCATGGAAGAACAGAGGGGAAAAAAAGACAGTTAGCATTTCCAGAAAGAGATAAAAGGCAGATTCGATGCTACCATCCCCTGCGTTCATGTTTCTGTTACATAACAGTTCTCTAATATGTTAGAAAGGAAGGTGAGAGGTTTATTTTGGAGGGAATTAAAGATAAAGTGATTGGAGTTCAAAGTAAGAATTTGGCACAGGTACACCACATGCTGTGTTTGTGTGAAGCACTGGAACAGATTTCAGGTGAAGTGCTTTTGAGTACAATTTCACAAGAAAAGCATTTAGCTTTACTTTTTGTCAAAATAAAATTAAAGCCATGAGGTAAAGTGTATTTTTCATAATCTGTAATGTATGTAATATGTATGACCTTTCAAATCTTACACGAGTGACGGGGACCGCTCTGCTGCTTGTGCTGGCTTTAGAGATGGAAATAATGTTAATCTTAAGATAACTCACTTCTTTTCCCTTCTCGAATATTTGAATTGATTTATGTTAATAGGGACAACGCAATTTAACATAATTTCAATACAAAGCATGAAACTGACGTGCTGCATAAAGAGGATATAGCTATTGTTAGTATATACTATTGTGAAATTTTAATGGTATAAAATACATATGTTTAAAAAACCAAAGACACTGTGACATGTTTACACATCTCCATAGGCCAGCACAGCAGTACTCATCAACAGGGGTCTCTCCCTCTCTCCGTATTCTACATTTGTTCACATTTAAATATTTTTTCTGGTGTATTTGACTATTTTATAGTCTTTCCTATCTTTGCTGTGCAAGTTTTGTTTGAAAATAATTAAAGATCTGTCTCATATTGAGGCCTGTCCAACATGGAGGCAGGGTGATCTTGTAGACTGAAGTAAATAAGAGCCCAGGCTATGAATCAAAGGTTTAAGGTATGTATTAATATGTTTATTTTATGAATTTTTCTATTTTCTATTTTAGGTTTATTGCCAAACTCCATTGTACAGTATTATTCATCGTCTAACCAATAATAGTGACACCGTTCTTACTGGTAGTAGCAGCAGCAGTAAGAGCACCTGAAGCAGTAAAAGAGTGAAACAGCCGTAATAAAAATAAGAATATAAGTAGCAGTAGGGGGGGATAAAAATGTGTGAGTGTGCATGCAGTGAGCAGCACAGTCGTGACTCCTCTGTACCTTGCAGGGTGAGCTGTTTGGATAGTTTGCTTGTGATGTCCATGCCGTTCTTCAGCCAGGCCAGCTGGGGGCTGGGGATGCCCTCAGCATGGCAGCGCAGGCTGGCAGTGACGCCCGGCTCTCTGGCTTGGCTCTCCGGGTACACTCGGATGACCGGGGGAACTGGAGAAAAAAAATAAAAACAGAAGCGAGAGAGACAGATGAGTCGATGAAAGACTAAATGGAATACATCTTTTACATTAGTACCACTAGAGAAGAGAGGCAGACCTTTCTTAAAACAGGAAGTTTGGAGAGAAGATGCCAAGTCCCTGAACTTAGAGTTAAGTATTAGCATACGCTATCAATAAGATCGAGTGTTTTTTCAGCAGTGCCGAATGCCTTTAGATAAGGTGAACACGCTCTGTGAAGCCAAACAAATCAGATAGATAAATAAGGCGGAGAACCTCTGTTCAGACGTCATCGATTCTGCTTGCTTGCCATTGATTTTATGTAACCTTTTGTCAGGAAGGAGATGAGGGGATAGAAGCCGAGAAAACACAAAAAAAAAGGGTGAAGGAAGAAAAGACGCAGACTAAATGTCACTCTTGTCTGCAAACTGTTCCAAAAGCGGAGTCATACATTTCTGCACATAATGCCATTGTCATGCCGGGGTTTCACTTCTTTACTCTACCCTGAAGCAAAAACAAACAACCAAAAAAAAAGACTCCCAAACATACTGTATTTCCAAGCACCATAAATCAACATGAATCAATACAACACACAAATACATTAAAAATATGCATTTATGCATTGGCTGAGAATATGCCACAACTTTTTTTTCTCCTCACACCCGGGGGCTAACTTGTTAGAGTCGTGCTCCACAAAACATGGAAAATATCAAAAGGATGAATTTGAATAATCCTTTAAAAGGAAAGAAAGTCTGCTGTGCATAACGGCATAATAATGATGAAAGCTTTCAAAAGGGATAGTGGCATATTTGAGGAGACGCTCCGGCTGAAATGGAGACGAGAAACTCGGACAGTGAACGATGAAGTATTTACAGAGGGACCGTAAAAAAAAAAAAAAAAAGCAGCATGAGTCATTCCACAACAGCCTGTCACATATAAAGATGACAACCTGGCAGTGGGTTTATGTAGGGACATGAAATCTCTCTATCGTGCCATCATGTTTTGAGAAATCCCTCGTAGCCTCTGTGGCCCAAATCAGTGTCCTCTTTTTTCTTTTTCTGAAACTGACTTCAGAGACTTGAGCCGAAGGATGGAAGAGAGAGAGAGTGTTGGCAGAAGTAAAGAAGACAGGCGTGCAGTGGAGACTGTTTCCTGTGGGCTAGCGGGTTAGAGGAAGTCTTTACTCAGCCAGGTGAGTGAAAGGAGTGAAGATTGTTGCCACGGCCATCTGGTAGCCCGTCGACTTTGAGTGCCAAGGCGGCCTCGGCGGGCCTCCCCAGGTATCTCAACCAATCACAGTCACAGAGACACTCCGCTCGCACTGATTCCCCTCAGCATTATCGCGGTTCACTGAAATACAACCCGTGGATACTAATTATTTTGTGAAGATTATCACTCACACTTAAAGATCCTCTTGAATGCCCACAGGAGCAAATCAAAGCTCTGGCCCCGTTTCTCCTAGTTTGGGCAGCTCATGTTGCTCCTCTGGTTTTCTTCGTGTCGTGTCTTCGTCGTGTGTTTACTGTTAATTATTCTACGGCGGCCATGTTTGTTGAAAAATGCTCTGCAAATAAAGGATTGTTTGAATCTATAGCTGCCTCTGAACATTAATCTTCCTGAATGCTCCAGCAGAGAGAGAGAGCAGGGATCGAAGTATTTCTTTAGGTTTGTACTTTTACAGCAGTGTTCAAATCATTTGCATGCTTTCAAATTTAACCAAAACTACATCAGATTCTGCTTCCTGTGTAACAAGTGTATCTGAGCGCAGTATATAGAAATACAATTTCTCTATCAGTTAAGCATTAAAAATCCTGTTACCAAGTATGTGTACATGCATGCAAGTATCCTAGCAGAGACAAACAGGGATACTACTTCAGGTCAGGGGTTTTTGTTTTAAAGATATGGGCGGCCTTTTTAGGATAGGACAGCTGAAGAGAGACAGGGAATGTCGGGAGGAGAGAGCGGGGGACGACATGCATCGAAGTGTCAAGGTCGAATTTGAACCCACTGCCACTGTAACAAGAACTATAGTCACTGTACATGGGGCGCACGACATAACCGCTATAGGCTATGCAGCACCCCCCCGGGGGCGGGACTACATCCCAGTCCATCCTGTCCACATGAACAGCTTAATTATGTCCCTATTCTACACATCCAGTTGAAACAGTAAGAAACAACCTGTCTCCATATTCCAATCCCTGTTTGAACAAAAAAGCTACCACTGTAGAGTTTTGAGTTCATTTACTCCAGCTACCTTAATAATAAGCTAACAGGCTACGTAGTAACGCACTGCTTTCTGCCATTTTGTCACTTATGTCATCTTTATCAAGTCCAATAAGAATCTCCTTCTCAGCTGCCAGTAGCAGATGGAGCTATCGATCATCGTCATTGATCCCAATAGCATTATGATAGAGCTACTGTGACTTTCATAGTGAGATGGAGGCTATGCACTTTCATTAGCTTGACTGGTTGAAACACACCGCTCGGCCGCTCTGTTGCACTCATTATTGCCATGCTGCTTAGCTAGCCATGCTGTGTATGTGCAGGCTAACCTCGCCCCTGACTGTCGATCATGTCATTTATTTTGAAGCATTTCTCTGTGTCTGTGGAGAGGGCCTTACTCTTTCTTATTCTCTCACTCACTGCTCCACTTTTCCTTTTTCTTGTGACCGTCCAGGGGATAATGTTGTCAATGTGCACATGTGCGTTTTTGGACTTTGGTATGATTGTATGTGAGTCTAATGGGTGTGAATGTTTTTTTTTATCTTATCTGAGCCTATATCCAAAGCCTATTTTCTGTCACGACAATACCGTTTCTTTAATCTTAAAAGTCTGTTCCATGTGAGAGAACAGTCATTTAGTGGGCTCCTCAATTATCACTGTATTAATTTACTCCTAAATCCATTAACAATAGCAGCACGTCTCTGCAGCCAGAAATCACACATGGATCTTCCCCGACTCTTGAAGTAACTCTAAATGACAGATTTGAAGGAGGAGTTTGTGGTGGAGGCGTTAAAGACTATAGCGAGCGCTGAAGCAGACGATCAGAGACCGGTTTAATTAGATTTAGGTATAAAGGGAGCTTCATAACCGGGTTCTGTGCTCTGCGTATACTTAATATCCCAGGTGTGATCAAATCTAGTTCACCAGGGTGCATGTTCATGTTGTAATTATGAAGGCTAGGCAATGTTTCCCTTCAGTCAGGCTGAAGTTAGAAGAGATAAATTATGCTTGAAGTCCAACTCATCCTTTATCTAAATGGCCAAATTGGTGCCCCGTGCGCAGCCTAAACACGTTCTCAGGTGCACACAGTAGCAGGAACAAACCATGAAAATTAAATCAAAAGATATAGTAAAGTTATTTTCAGTCTGCCATGGACTTTTGATTTTGATTTAAATTTCCAACACATTCTTTTTGATGGTTGGTTTTAATAAAGGACTTTTTTTTTTCAGCAAAGTTTAATTTATAAAATCAAACATAGAGTCTAACTGTGTCATAAAGGAAAAGGTCAAATTAAACCAAAAAGGAATCATTGAGGATTAAAGATGTGAAATGTCAACTTTATCAACACATTTATCTAATTCATTCTCAAACTGTGATATGCAGACCACTGGTGATCTCTCTTTTGGTACACCGGGAGTTTCTCTTTTTTTAATTTCTAAATAAAGATGTACAGATCAAATGTTTGACAAGCTGTAATGGCAGGCGGAGGAGGCAAATATGATTGTTAAAATTTCTTGCATTTGTGGCTCCAAATGGAATATATTACATAGAAAAGTGTGGCGGATACATGGAGCAGCACAGCTGGAACTGAAGTCAACGACAGTGAACCCAGCACAGGTGCGAGAGGCGACGTCAGCAGTGCGAGTGATGCTTCGGTAACCGCTAGCAACAAACGATTTTAAACTGTAAGAAAATATGACTAGAGTCACGTCCAGTTTGGATTCTTTTGGAGCAGCTCAGAGAGTGAGCCCAGGCTGCAATGTGTTGGTGTTCAATCAATAATAAATATCATGCATATCAAGAATAAAATGGCCGCCTGTGTAAACTGTAGATGTAGTTAAATAGCCCTACGCTACTTTATTTCAATGTTGGCCATAATGGTGGTACTTGGAGATGAACATATTCTCTGTGGTGGTACTCACTGTGGAAAGTTTGAGAACCCCTGATCTACTTTATAATCTCAGACTGAACAGCAGGATGAGATTTCAGAGTCATTGCACACGTATCCTTCGACGCTAGCCCAAAACCACAACAATCTACTCATCAACTGTACAGTGCGAGCTCCCATCGACCAGGTTTCCATGAGTGCCTCATTAACTAAACCTCTCCGGCAATCATGAAAGTGGCATTCATTAGTGAGTTGGAATTAAATCAAAACAGATCAACTATGGTTTCTTTTTTATAAAAGGAGAAACTGTTCACACAGTTTGAATTCGGGGAGCTTTGTTAGACAAAGCTTCAGAAACACATCTCACATATGGTGAAGTAATTAAAAGGCACTTTATATACGGAGGTAGAGATGTTAATGCATTCTTTATTGTTTTTATCCATGCTGATATGCGCCGTATTAATCTGATTTACCAGAAGCTACGCTTAAGAATGTCATCTTATAATCAAGAGCTTTGTATTAACGTCTTCACAAATTCAACAGATCTTCTCTGAAGAATGGAAAAGTGTTAAATAATGTGGCAGAAAGTGGAAAAATGATGTGGATACAACTCGACCAGCTGCGTCCCAGAAGGTTTTGGATGGTTTGTTTGACTAGTCGACGAGTTAAAACTGATTCTCTTTGAGAATGGATAAGGAATAAATGTACTGTACTACAGCTTGTCAAGTTAGAAATGTATTCATTAGAATTGTTCAGAATTGTTTAGTTAATATATTTTTGAGAGATTTAAAAAAATCTCAAAATGGTGCATCTTCACAAACCATTGATTTGATTTGGTGAAATCTATCTGGTCACAGGTGTGGAGAGGAGGAGACAGGGTAGAGATCTGATGATCTGGATGGTCTTTTGTTGGAGCTATATTGAGCTATCTGCTGATGCTATTGAGACTGATAGAAAAAAATAGAAAAAAAGATGACAAGACGTGCAGCTCCCATCTCATCTCACACACGTTTTGGGAAAAATTGCTTGTGTGATTGGAGAAGATGGAACTGGTTGGCACTTTGTGCTGGAGATGATGATGATCCAATCACAGCTGCTGACACCCCTTGCAGGCGTCCGATAGGTTACAGTAGAAGTGCTTGTGCAGTGTGCAGAGGTGTAATTACTGAGTAGGTGAGAGCAGGTTTGATCAGAGCTCAAAATAGGGATGTAAAGGTTGGTCGGGAGCAGAGCAGTTTGAGTTCTCTCTGGGTTTCCTGGATCTAATTCAACCAAACATCTGGGCTGGGAGTGCCTGCTGAAACTTTAATAACCCAGCCTGTTTTTTCTCAAATGTCAAGAGAGATTTGTACGCAGGTATTCACCCCAGTGCAGCATGGCATGATTACATAGTTAAACAGAGAAACATTGTTAAATATTTGAATGAATACTGAGCACACTGACTGAAAAATGGGAAGTGAATTTCAGAAAAGTTTCTCAGTCTATTGAAAGGTCACGAGTAATATCGAAGGAGACTGAATTCATATTTATTTTTAGACACAGTAAGTGTGAAAGCTGCGAGATATGGGGCGCCAGAAGCCTAGTGGTAAGTGCGCACGCCCCGTGCATGGAGGCTGTAGTCCTTCAAGCGGGCGGCCCGGGTTCAAATCCGACTTTCCAGCATGTCATTCCCCATTCTTTCTCTCCCTGATTTCTGACTCTATCACCTGTGGTTAGTGCTTTCTTCCTATTGATTGGGGCTTTTTCTTCCTTTATTTAGAAAGGAGGGAGAATCAAGTTAGAACTCAGGGAGAGAGAGTGAGGAGTGACATGCAAAAAAGGAGCCACTGATCGGATTTGAACCGGGGCTGCCCGCTTGGAGGACATCCACACATGGAGCGAGCGCACGAACCACCAGGCTACAGGCGCCCCACCACGGTGAACATTTTGCAGATTATTTAAAGTTTTTGACATTTAGTTGGACGCACTCAGCTATGACTTTTTGCAAAGACAAAGTCATTAAAAGGGACAATATGCGATCTCACAGCATGATTTTGCTGGTAATGCAATGTTAGTTTTGATAAACATCAATATGTAAATGTTATCTTCCAAAAGTGCTGAATCTCTTCCTCATTCATTATTAACTGTCGAACAATGGAGCTCATCTCGTCCGACCTCTTTGCCGAGCCAGAGAAGCTCTTTAAAAAAAAAAAGCCCTACAGTTTGCATTGTATTAGCTGCTATAGATTTTTCTGTCAGGTATCTGCTCTGCATATCTAGCTTATCTATCTCTACTCTGAAATGTGGCTGTTATCCATCAGTTACTGTTCCTCGGGGGGGGGGAACAGAGATTTCTGTAGGAGGAGCCAATTCCCATCAATGATCCTGAAAATCCCCACTGGCTGCACATATAGAGCTCAATAAAGGTTATTTCTTAGTCAAAGGCCCATTATCTGAGAAAAGCTTATGTCAGTGAATTCCCTGAATGTGGGAGAGGAGGAACATCATGAGCTGCTGGAGATGTCAATTAAGGTTCAAGGTTTCTTTATTAGAACCTACAAAAGGTAAATGTGCAGACAGGAGTAATGGTGAATGCTTCTAGTGACTGATCGAGGCTAAAAGCATTTATATATTATCACCTACCCCCTCCGAGGTAGCATGAAACAATAATAACTTTTTGAGGAAATAGTGGAATATACCATGTTAGAAGACAGGCTGAATAATGATTGGCATGGCTTTGGATGACTGCAAACACAAATGTTGCAGAGCTGCATAATAAAGAACTGAAACCTATTTAGTGTATGTGATTAAAATGAGAACAAAATCAGCTGATATACTGTCAGGAGGGTTGGGGCTAATTGTTTTCAGCTTTGGATAATCACTGTTTGTTACTCACGCTAATTAACTAGAAAGAGTGTTTTTTCAATGTGACACACATAAATGGATCAGACTATTTTATAAAATGCAACACCTTGTGACTGATATGGTTTAGAAACCTAAGGCAAATGTGAAACAGGAATTTGAACATTAAAGCAACAATATGTATGAATTCACTCTGATGCTCTTTGGCGCCCACCGAATGTCTCCGAGTGCAACCGCACTGTCGTCAGCACAGAGCGCTGTGCCTCCTCCTCTACTCCCCCTCACAGACAACGTGCGTCTGTTGGCGAGAGAGGCGGTGTTGTGACAAGCCAAAGTCTGATGTCGACTGCCAAGGTACGGTAATATCACCGGATTTTGTTTAATATGCTAAAAGTAATGCTCAAACAAGTTCTGGACAAAGGCCAAAAGAAAACAGAAATGAAATTTGTCAGAAGTTTAAAGAGGGTGAAGGTTTACGACATTAAAGGCTGAAACGTAACCTGCTAGCACACCTCGTGATTGTAGCCGTCTTCTTCTGAGACCTTCATATTTAAAGGAGCAGTATGTAACTCTGACACCTAGTGTTTAAGATGGGTACTGCAGGCCAAATTAAAAACATTGTAGAGAGCTGTCTTCCCCCCCTCCTCTCTAGAGTGGATGCTCACTCAGGTCACCATGTGGTGGACTCTGAAGCTTCAGTGTTTATCCAGCTCTGCATGGGTCTGTAAACCTTTCTGTGTTCTAACCTCTCTCCATTTTTCAAAAGCATCTCCAACATTGATCCTAGTTTGAGCACGTTTCTGCTCGTGGAGCTTATTAGAAACATGCAGAGGCTTTTTAGGTCGGGTACAATCACTTCTATCTGAACCACTTCTCTTGCCCGCTTCCATCGCTGCAACACCTGTTGACCTGATAACTGCTCTCATATCTGGCAAACCGAGGGGCATCCAAAACGGCCGTGTGTTGGGGCACCTTAAAAGCGCCTACCTTCTCTGGTCCAAACAAATCCAGAGCATTCAGGAGCAGAATCTAAAGTTAGAAGGAGGACATACTGGCTGCTGCATTGTTGTCAGAGAAGCCAGCACTTCAACAGAGCATGTTTCCTTAATGTCTGATCAGATAGTAAGCTCACTTTATCATTTCATTCTGAAAACACCCTACATATTGCTTCCTGAAAAGAAATGTGTTTTTACAAAGTAAATCCACATCTTCCAACACGTACCAAAAAGCCTTATTAGCTACAGAAAATCATGTCTTACACACACAACAAAAGTGGGCATTTAAACAGCTAGCATACTGTATCAGCCTTTCTTATGCCTGCAAGTACGGTCGCTAAAATGAAAGGAGCGAGCTGGTCAGTGGGATTTTTCCCCTCAAACTCGATTCAGACAAGATGTGAGAGAAGTGGCATTCTGATGTGTTTCTGAGAGTGTCAGGAGAGCCTCTGCCAGGAGAATGCAATGCAGCAGGGCTGACAGCTCCATCATAAAGCTCCCCAGCCAGTCGTCAATCACTCAGCAAGGCTCCCGTTGGCCATCGCGCTGTGGAAGATGAGCAGGCGTGAAGACACACACACACACACACACACACACACACACACACACACACACACACACACACACACACACACACACACACACACACACACACACCAACACCATGGCAGGAGACCACTTCACCATCACACTGCTGGGAGATTTCCAACTAAGCCTGGCAGACTCTTCAATCAGTTCAAACTCACGGCTGTTTTCTTCCAAACATGGCGGTCACAACCATCTGATTGTAAGAAGTGCCCCGGTCACCTGTGAACATCCCCCACTCCGAATAACACACATAATCCCTCTGCCCTCTCTATCACATGTATGCAACCACTCACTTATACACCAGAAGGACTGTGTACACACACACACACACTGACATCACACTATGGCACAATGCACACAGCATGATAAAAGCCTGCTCACTCAGCTGTGATTACTCTCTCACCTGAGCTCTGGATGTGGGATTAATCCAGCTCAGAGGACTCTATTGTCCAGAGCCTGAACCCAATGCATCACATGTTCATCACAGCCTGGAACAAAAAACAACTACTCAGAAATAAAACAAAAAAGGAAGAACAAATACTGGAGCAGTTCTTAAAAAAAAAAAGATCTGGGACAAAAATTAAGTAGGATAATGGATCTCTGGGGAATTCCACTACGCTGTTGTTTTTACCTCGAAAGTTGAGGATTCTTGGGTGTTGTGCAGGCAGAGCTTTTTTTTTTTTTCCTTTTGATGTGTTTTTTTCTCACTCATTTTGTTTATTGCAAATCTAAACACTAAGATTAAAACAAAAGTAATGTAGTCCACAGAGGCTTTTTGCTTTTAACAATAACGAACACTATAAGAAAAAAACATGAATATGAAATACGGATTCATTATTTCTAAGAAAGCCAAAGTTTGCCTGAAAAAGTAACAAGATAGAGGGAGGGAACATGATCTGTAACAACGGCAAGTCGATGGTAGATTTGAGATAGATTTGAGCTGCAGTGGTAAATATCTAATATTATTAAACGACAGCTGACTGAAATGATAAAAAGACCTTACTATATGATCAGACATTAAAGAAACATGCTATGGGCGGCTGTGGCTCAGTTGGTAGAGTCGTCGCCTCTCAACCGAAAGGTGTTCGATCCCCAGCTGAGCAACATGTCCAATGTGTCCTTGGGCAAGACACTTAACCCCACATTGCTCCCACTGCCACTGTGGCGGTGCATGAATTAGTGTTGTACCTACTCTATGATGTAAGTCGCTTTGGATAAAAGCGTCTGCTAAGTGAATTGTAACATTGTAACATGTTGAAGTGCTGGCTTCTCTGACAACAATGCAGCAGCCAGTATGTCCTCCTTCTAACTTTAGATTCTGCTCCTGAATGCTCTGGATTTGTTTGGACCAGAGAAGGTAGACGGTTTTAAGGCGACCCCCCGACACGGCCGTTTTGGATGCCCCTCAGTTTGTCAGATATGAGAGCAGTTATCAGGTCAACAGGTGTTGCAGCGATAGAAGCGGGCAAGAGAAGTGGTTCAGATAGAAGTGATTGTACCCGACCTAAAAAGCCTCTGCATGTTTCTAATAAGCTCCACGAGCAGAAACCTGCTCAAACTAGGATCAATATTGGAGATGCTTTTGAAAAATGGAGAGAGGTTAGAACACAGAAAGGTTTACAGACCCATGCAGAGCTGGATAAACACTGAAGCTTCAGAGTCCACCACATGGTGACCTGAGTGAGCATCAACTCTAGAGAGGAGGGGGTGGTGGGAGACAGCTCTCTCTAATGTTTTGAATATGGACTGCAGTCCCCATTTTAAACACTAGGTGTCAAAGTTGCATATTGCTCATTTAAGAAATGTATGTCTGATGAACATCGACGAAAGTCTTTGAAAAGATTAAATGAAGTATCAAAATAGAAGCTAATTAAATTTCTGTATTCAGATGTATCAACTGTTTCATCTCATGTTCTTCCTAATCACACATTCTGGGAGATATATGAAGACCCCCGCCCAGTAAACTCAGTAAAGCAGAACTCTTGAGCTGTCCTCGCTGCAACATCGAGGCAACCCTCTCACTCCCAGAGGAGAACTCGAACATGTGAGTATCCCCAGGAGAACTCAGGAACTGCTGTGCACAGAGGTGAGCTCAACTCTTATTTACCTGGATATACTGTATGTCTCTGTAATGGCTCCAGCTGGTCCCTTCCACTAGGGAATATGACACTTTGGGTCTTGAGGGGCATTTTTTTTTAAAGCCTTAGAATAGCAGAAGTACACGCATTGTTTTAAGCGAAGTCAATGCTGAAGCTCCTTAAACATACTAATCCTACTAAACCCTGAAGAAGGCGCAGGTCAATACCTGTTGGTGTATTTTTTAAATGGTTCTAGCAGCATGAATTTAAGGCTTTTATTATATTTTTCAAACCCATCCTAGTGGTAACGATTGAAGGCTCTGATCAAGTCTTGATAATGACATGAATATTGAATAAAATAATTAACCCATCCATATTTCTCAATGGCTTTGTCCACTCCTTAATTGAACTAACTTGAATTATTGACAACATT
Source organism: Labrus bergylta (assembly GCF_963930695.1). Classification (NCBI taxonomy): domain Eukaryota; kingdom Metazoa; phylum Chordata; class Actinopteri; order Labriformes; family Labridae; genus Labrus; species Labrus bergylta. Next base: position 28,040,992 of record NC_089203.1, on the reverse strand, counting down.
AATCGCCTACCACTTACAGATAACCATTAAAGGCTTTATATGCGAGCACCAGCATGAAACCAAAACAACTCGCGCTGCATTGTTGTGTTAGCATGCTAATGCTAGCGATCTTTATTATGCTGGTATCTTCACACTGCATGTAAATTTACCTGAAATGAGCGTGATCTAGAAACACAGTTAAGCAGTGAGTACAGTATGTTATTCTTCTTTTCTCTAGTCCCTCAATTAAACAACTTTTATACACGAGGGGAGGAGTCAGCCGGCCGTCCGGGCGATGTAAACAAAGTGAAGATAGGACTCTGAAAACTCTGAAAACATCACAGACAGTGGGACTCGGGTGTTACACCCATTGTAGACAGTCATGACTCACAGAGTTATTTTCAGAGGATATACTTGATTTCTATTATATTTAAGTGTGAAAAATCACAGATAAAGCCTTTGAGTCTCTCTTTGGTTACAGTCTAACATTACTGCTCAACAAGGCCCCATGGGTATAGACTTTCCAGGCTCATCAGGTATTTGAAATCTCTTGGTTACCCCCCTCCCCTCCTCACTTGGATCAGGATCTTTAAACAACAAAAACAATGTCACAGGTGCAAACAACAAACCCAGAAGAATAAGATAATTAGGCTGAGAAGCATATGATGTGATCATTTCTCGAAAACAGTTGGAAGGCAATAATAATATGACAATGATGAAGAACTGCGCGTGTACACTGCATCAGTAATGTTTCTGTAATGAATCATTGGTAACTGCAAGCAACTTAAGCTACCTTTAGAAAGATGATGCTGCCAGGCACAAGCAAACACAACATTAGGATTCATACTGTTCCATTTTACCCATCAGAAATACTTAGATTTCAAATTAGGTTTTCAAAATGAGTGCAGCTTATCCGGGGGTTGGAAAACTAAATGTGTTTTCCCAGTGGCAGGAGTGGTTGGTGTACTTGGTGATTCGACTCAGACTTCCATTAATTTAACCCCCTAAAAAAAAAAAAAAAACGATTTGTTTTCTACTAAAGTGGCTGGGAGAGCGGCCCAAAGTTTGCAGCCACAGTACAAATTAGATGCAGCTCTATTGATTCCTGTGGGTAAAGCAGGGTCACAGCAACAAAGAAAGAGCTTCAGATAAAAACATAAGAGGAGACAACGTAACTGAGGGTAGCGAATAATCACAATGAAATGGACATTTTTTGAGGGTAAAAGTCTAGCATTACGGCGTCTTCTTCATCGAGATTTCAGCACAAATCAAAGAGACTGTCTATAAGGAAGTGTTAGCATCAAACCTCCTGAATGATCCTCCACACATTGAACAGGCTGACAGTACAGCTTGTGCAGTGAGTGGAGGATCATTCAGGAAAAAGGATCCGGCTGTGCCTGCTTCACGGGGAAATCACAAAGTTCCTCTAAAAGCACCTTCTGTCTAAATTGCATCAGCTCTAAATGAAACTCCACATGCTGTATATCTTGTCGTTCTCATGCGGCCTCAGAGTGATGGACAGCGTTCTGAATCCACTTTCCCAGAGCTACCCTCTCTCTCAGCTGTTTCTTAATTGAGTTTTTAGAAATCGTCAGTAGTCACGGCAGGATAATAGCCGCTCCTCGGAGACTTGAGCCCCGACCAAGAATATGGAATTCATTGTCTGCAGTAAAAAAGGTCATCTGCAAGTTTCAGTATCAATTACGGACAAAAGTAATCGCTCTCATGGGGTTCTTTCTGTTTCCATAAACACAATACTGGGTATAATGAGACCTGTGTATTATTGCAATTAACCTTGAAGTGATCTTTCAGAAGAATGATAATGAACCAAACTGTCTGTCAAATGTGACTAATACATGAAGCTTCCTTTCTGGCACATTGTGGTTTATGCACATTCGTCTCATTAGGAGAAGGAAACAGGCTCATTCACACAAACTCAATCTCAGCGCAGCCTCTACACCTTTGCCCTCCGCAGGCCGTCTCTGTTTCAGCAATCATGAGGCGCGTTCACACACTCACGACTTTTCAAAACCAATTAGCTTGAAGTGGAATATAAAACTCTTTACTGGAAATTGGTACCATGGCTTACATAGGCCCCGTGTCCACCTAGCCTTCAGAAAAGCGCTGACTGTGAACTCAGGAGCGCTTGCATGAAGCGCTGAGAAGAAAAGTGATGCATGTCCGTCCTGTCTCTATGACAACAGTCCGTCGACAATGGCCGCTATATGACCAACACTCTGTTATTTTGGTATATATATTTTGGGAATATCGAAAACAGCGCCAACCCCTTTTGAAAAGTTAAAGATTTCAAATTGATCACTCAGAGCGGCCACCCAAAATAAACGGAGCACTCAGAACAATTACGCTGTGGACTTTTTGTCCAGGCAGCAGCTGCTCATGCTCTCTCCTCGTTGAAGAAATTGAAAAAAGATCATGGCGCTCAGAAGAAAGCGCTAGGTGGACATGGGTTAAAGCACAGGTGTTCATTAAAATGGATGTGATGTACTGTATATGGATCTTAAATGGTGGTAAATAAATCATAACATAAAATACAATAGAGAATAAGATTTAGATTTTTTAATTTGTCACTCTTTTTGGCTAAATTAACATGACTGAGAAAAAGTCATTATTAATATAAAATGTTGCCCGTGTCACAGTTATAGGTGTGCATTTGTTATTTCTGAGTGGTTGTCAGTCTCTAGAGGGCAAATCTAAGATAAATCGACCTTGTCAGAGGAAAGGTGTCAAGGTCACAGAGATTGGGAGTGAAAGGAGGGGAGATAAAAGTATTTCAGCGCAGACAGTGATTGACAGTGTCTGACAATCCCTGAAGATTTTCACCATAGTCTCTTCCTTCGCCTCGATTTGTTAACATAAATGAATTGAGACCAACATCAGGCCCTGTGCACGGCTGACTATATGACAAGAGGATAGAGGCAGACCTGACCGAGCATACAGCCACACATAAACAAGCAGAGGAAGAACAGTGGGATGCTTTCTAAACTTATCTCGGTCTGGGGTTACATCAGAATCCCATCTGGTGTTGAGTTACAAGCCATTATGGTAAGAAGTGGACTGTTGCTATAAGGTATTATAAAGTCTAAAGGTTTATAAATACACATAGACACTATAGCTGTTTTTTTAGGTCTACAATCTTGTTTCATATTTTTTTCATGATCAGTAGAATCTAAAAGAACCATAACCAGAAAACTAAAGATCTTCATATTTGAACCCAAAGCTGTCAGAGAAAGCAGCAGTGGTCCATTCTTATTCACATGTCGGCAAACAATCAAATAGACATTTCTCACTTCCTGTAAGCATCTCAAAAATATGCAAAAGTTATTTTGTCATCTCTCACAAAGAGACAGAGAGCAGAGGTTGAACATTGTTGCCATTGCATTTGTGCAATTTAGAGAGTGTGCAGATATTTACTTGAAATCTTTGGTCATTAAAAACAAGGACATACTTAAAATTAACTTCTCTTTTTGTTGCCATGTCTCAGTACATGGAGGGCCTGCACCACCAACTGAGCCAAACCGGCGCGCCTCAACACCAGAGGTTGGTGCTTGGGTGTCACACAGTTTACCTCTTTATACTACTGTTTGTAAGAGATCCAAAGAGACTGTGGGGAGTGTTGCTAGGGAATGACACTTTTGGAAATACTTACTAAGACAATTTCTTTTCATATGTGGTGTCATCTTACCATTCACTTGGAGAGTGTGGGTCTGAAAAAGTTTGGCATATCCATCAGCATGACAGGTGTAGTTGCCCATGTGCGTCGTGGTCACCTTGGTGATGTAAAGTGAGCCGTCGTCTCCAAAGTCCTACCAAAGAGAGGAGGAGAAAACAAAGTTTAAAATGATGCATTTAAGAAAGTTCTGTTTTTTTTTTTTTTTTTTCTGGCAGTGCAGCGGTGAGAGTTGAAGGCGGCTGTAGCTGGAAATGAAGTGTGTGCCAATCAGGATGCAACAAAACCTGCAGAGTGCAGATGAGACGACAAACATTCATCGCAAAGGAAAATGAAAATATGACAATCGTACAAAAAAGGCACTTTGTGGAGCAACGTCCATCAATCTTCAGTCAGAAGTTAAAGGCAATTGGAGCCAAAGCAAACAAAAATAAATGACAATGGTAAGAAGAATAGTTTTCTGCTTCGTCTTTTTTTCCACTCAGAGGAAAGTGATCTGATGGAAAAGGACCTAGGCCATAACTGAAAAGCATAAAAATTACATAGAATTGAATACAAAAACAGCGACATATTTAACAAAAGTGTGAGTTGATGGTCGGCATGCTGCTCCAACAAATACACAGAACATGTTGCACGTTTCCATTCTCCGGAGGCCTATTTAAAGCAAAACAAAAAATGTGATTACACCAAACCTATCCATGAAGTTAACGTATGTGGAGCGAACTGAAACATGATTAATTCATGCTGTGTTGTGACAATTAAGCCAGAGAACGCACGGAAGGAATGGAGAGAGAGAATAAATGATTCAGCTGTGAAACATAAAGAAGCCCCCCAAAGCTAATGAGACCAGCGACGGTGTTGCCACGGGGATGAATCGTCCCGGTAAAGAGCCAAAGCATGCCATCTTGACAAGTCATTGTAATGAGTTTTTTTTTTCTTCTATTATTGTGTCTTCATCATGTTTTGTGTGGATGCCAAATCAGTGGAAATGGAAAACATTGCCAACTGAAGTAATTTATTCCTTAAGTACATTTACCAGGAAGAGTTGTGCAGGAGTAGCTGCAGGTTTGACGTCGCCCTGCAGTATTCCTTTCATATACTCTGCTTACTAAAATAAGAACTGACCAATCAAACACACGATTAATGCTAAGTGTTTAATAATTCTTATTGAATGTGCTTCTCTTAAACTCATTGGTAGAGTTGGTCGTCTTTCAACTGGAAGGTTGAGGGTTCGATCCCCAGATCCTGCAGCAACATGTCCGCAATTTCTCCAACTTTCACTTTCTTTATCAAAACTCCATACCGCACCTTTAAGGCTGTTACTTTGCTTAATGTTGCCAAATGTTGAGCTCATAGTGGATTAACATTTGGTCTATAAATAATATAATAAAGAGTTCGGTCTGGACCTGCTCTTTCTGTAAAGTGTCCCAAGAGAACATTTGTTGTAAATTGGCGCCATACAAATACAAATAATGGTTAATTAATTAAATGTACCTGCCCCTAACATCCACTGCTCTGGTGTTTTGGGATGCAATACTAATTTTTCAATACCTGGTAGTTTATCAAAATAATATGCAATTTGTAGGCGCTGGAATATTAATCATCATTAAGCAGATTTTTTTTTCAAACATTTCAGAACAAATGTCCAAAATAATACTGATCTTTAAGATTACATTTTGATTCGTAATTTCAGGAAAAAACCTCAAAATATATCTTCAATTATTTAGTAACAGACAATACAACAAATCAACTTAAATTAAACTAATATTAAATGAATCTGCAGAGACACTTGGAGTTAAAATAATGCGTATCATAGTCGATTTTTCACCACTTTTGATTGCACAGCAGCTCTCCAGCAGCCTTTTTTTTTTCCCAGCACCCTCTGACTTGATGAAGGCCGTGTGTCAAAACGTGTTCACCCCTGATCGCTGCCATGCATTAAAGAATTATCCGGGTATCTTCTTAGTGCTGTGAACTTTTGATCTTCAGATTGTCCACGACTCTGCCCCTGTGCTCCTTTCGTCTCACAACAGAACACACCAATCTTTTACTGAAAAGAACAGCTCAGCCCTGATTACTAGTCCTCTGTCAGAAGAGTTCACAGCAGGACGAGAGTCTTCCCTCATTAAAAAGCTTTTAACATTTCCAACAACTCTTCGCTGGCTGTTTTCTTCTTGGCATTCAGCCTCTCTGTAAATGTGTAAAAAGCAGGCGCCATTGTGTTTACAGGCGTACTGTGTGTTTATCAGTTCGTCCTGGTATGCTCCGATCTAACCTGCGAGCTCGGTAACGGGCGCGGGCTGAGTGAAGCATCAGAGCTTCACAATATGAGGGGAAATCGATGGTGCGTTTTGGCCCCTCGGGCTGAGAGCATATTGTGTCACCTTCTTAAATGAAAAATGAATGGGGGGGAAGAAATGAAACTCAGGGGGGTGGAACGAGCCTCGGCGGAGGCTGTCGACATGATTCCTCCACCTCACCTCACCACCCTCACCACGGCTATCAGCGGCACCCAGCAGCACCCAGCTCTCTGCAGACGCGGCAAGCCGGCGTGTGAAGGGAGACAAGGGCAGGTAGAGGTGGATTTACAAATAGGCCACAGCCCTCAAGAAACTATAATTAATAAAGCTGCCAGTGACAGGTCACCTCTGAAAAGGACACCTAAAGAGCCACCGCATTGGACAGCTAACCTCTCAGCTAAGTGACGAGGCATTTCAGAAAACCCGTACTGGAGAAGTTTGCAGGCTGGCCTTATGAAACTTTGTGAAAAGGAGCACAACAACATGCAGGGTGAAAATAGCCTGCGGTGTGAACTCAGAGTCAGAGGAACTTGCTTCTCTCAAATTAAACCATTTTAGGTCAACACAACTAAAAATAGAGGGCAGCTTGATGGTAAAAGAGCTGCTTCACTAAATTACTACAATCACATTTTCTCACTTTCCTTCAGGGGTATAGAGTCAGACTGCTAGTTTCGGTTTTTGTGTGCCAATGTTTTTAGATGTCTACTGCAAACAACAAGTCCTACCTACACTTCAATGTTATCAAGGTAAAATAGTTTCAGAAGTAACCCTGCAGCATCCACAAACCTCAGAACTGGAACCTCACAAACATGGCCAAGATAACTTGTTCATGTTTGTAAGAATACCTGGAGTAACATGGGTACTTCTTTTTCTTTACATACTGCATTAGTCCCCTATTAATTCTTTTTTTACACTCTTGATTGAGACACATGCTACTAAACACAGAAGTCCCAAATTAAACACGGGACCCATGGTGTCTTGCTCAAGGCCACCTCAGCAGGATCTGTGACCTGGAACCTCTGGAAGCTTTCCATACTTTGATCTGCACCAGTACTTGAACCGGCGACCCTCTGGTTCCCATTCTAAGTCCCTAAAGACTGAGCTACTGCTGCCATAAACAGAGTTAGGTGGACATTTCAGAGTCGATCATTTGATAGTATCATGCCATAGAAGAACAAACTATCTTAATGCATTTGTAACAGTAGAAAGGTACGGTAAAGTACTGTAAAGACTGCAGATCTAAAGTGGATAAATATGTGCTCCAAACTCCCAGAGACTCGTATTATTTAAATGTTTTTTTAGGAATGAAAAAGCTTTTCAATTCTCAACTCACACAGAATATTTTCACATTCCTTACGTCATGTTTCCATTTCAATCAACAAAAGAACAAACTGTGCTCCCAATAACATCTTTATCTTTTTAAGTGGTGAAGCCACCGATGGCAGAGGCTGCTATCTAAAAGTGTCCATCAGTGTGAATTAATCCTTTTCATACACATTTGCGGACACGTCAACATGTGGCTGCAGGAGCTTGGGATCGAACCCCAGACTGTCCGATTCAGAGATGGCAGACTCACTGAGCCACAGCCGACCCTTTAAGTTTGTAAATTGTAAAAAACCTTACAGGATAAAGAGTCATTTTATGCTTTTCTCTTTTAATAAATTCCAGGGGAAGAAGGAAAAAGAACAAAATATTGATCCTCTGATATCTCGTCTTTTCTGCATCACAGACCTCCTTAACGAGCTGAATGAGCCACAACACTGCGCAGTATAAAATAATGTTTCTTCATGACCACAAACCTAGCCGATTGTTGTTTTGTTTGTTTCCTTCTAAGCTGTTAAAAGGGAACTATTCAGAGTGTTTTTTAGCAATCAGTATATATTCAGTATATAATCAGTATATCCTCTATATACGCCAATGATTGATATACTGAACAGGAAGTAGAGGCTTTGAGTCAGAGAGCTGCAGACTGGCTCACAGCTGTGTGAGATGAACACATCGTTGATTTTGTTGTCTGTGTAGGTTCTCAGTCATCCTGGTCATGGTGTGAATTCAAAGCTTGATCCAAAGTTAACTGGACTTGGTTGAAGATCTTGAAGATGTTTCACCTCTCCTCTGAAATAGTTCCGTCCACTTGAGAGTTCAGAACTGAAGAAGCCTTTTGGAGGAAGAGAGGTGAAAAGTCTTCAAGATCTTTAACCAAGTCCAGCTGCCTTTGGATCAAGCTTGGAATCGTCTTTTCATAGGTTTGTTTACGATATATCTCGACCCTGACCTTTAATGCTTTGTTCTCATAAGTGTATGTGTTAATATGCATTCAATTTGTTTTTATCCGCAGGAGAATAAAAACATAATACTCATCTTATTACACGATTTTAACCTGTGCATATCCTGATTACAGCACCGTGCGTCTGCTGTAGGCACCTCGTTAGCTTTGTGGGATTTTTATGAATGAAACATGAATAAAAAAAAAGTGAAGGCATGTCCGTCTGTCGAGACAAACATAAATGAGTAAATACATAAAAACAGCCTACCTGGGTTGGGATCTGTTGGGGAGAGAAAACAGGTCAAACATTGATGAGGTTAATTCATTTAAAGCAGCAAAGGGGAAGAAAAACAAAATCAGTCAAGTGACACTTCAGATGACGTGATCACAGATTCATCTATGTTTTAAGTATTCTCCTCGTTGTAGATCCAACTTAATAATCTCACAGTGTGTCTGCAGACTCCCTGACCACATTATTAATACGCCAACAACACCCTCTTGATAGGAGATGAAGATGTATTCAAAGTGACCACGGTGATTCAGTAAGATTTATGTGTTATCTGCCTTCCAAAGATGCAGCGCTTCATTTATCCCTCCTCTGGGAACAGCAGCAGAGAGAGAATACAAATTCCAGCGCTGGTGGTGGTGCACAATGATCAAAACTGAATGTAGATATTTGAAATGATGACGATACATTCAATGTTACATGACATGCAGAGGCGCTGCTTGTCAACAGGCAGGGCAGGATACTGGTCGGGACCTCAGGCCAGTAAGGGGCCCCTGAGGGCTGACCAACTTTAAAAAATGGCGGTGGCTTAAATCTAGAAATTCTTGTAATGACAGTAGGAAACATCCCTAAAGGGGCCCCATCTGACATCACTCCCTCTTGTTGCCCTGCTAAGCATCTCAAGAATCATTACTGTTAAAACACAAAGCGCTTCAATGAAGTCACTTAAAGGCTTTATATGCGATTTCTTTGATCCAGCAGATGTCGCCCTTGAGCACCAGCATGAAACCAAAACAACTCGTGCTGCATTGTTGTGTTAGCATGCTGATGCTAGTGATCTTTATTCTGCTGGTATCTTCACACTGCATGTAAATTTACCTGAAATGAGCGTGATCTAGAAACACAGTTAAGCAGTGAGTACAGTATGTTATTCTTCTTTTCTCTAGTCCCTCAATTAAACAACTTTTATACACGAGGGGAGGAGTCAGCCGACCGTCCGGGCGATGTAAACAAAGAGAAGATAGGATTCTGAAAACTCTGAAAACATCAGAGACAGTGGGACTCGGGTGTTACACCCATTGTAGACAGTCATGACTCACAGAGTTATTTTCAGAGGATATACTTGATTTCTATTATATTTAAGTGTGAAAAATCACATAGAAAGCCTTTAAAGAATTATCTGTCTGAGAGTGAAAAAAGGGAGGAAGAGGAATAAGCTGCAGGACACTGGAAGACATGATGGGGATGAACGCTGCGGTTGGAGGGGCCCCATATACAATTTTGGCTAAGGCCCCAACAGACTCTAGAATCGCCACTGGGTACATGTGGACAATACAGAGGTAATGTGAGACTGAATGGAGTAAAGCTTCAAAGCAGTGAGGGAGATAAAACACCTTTTTCTGACGGACGAGATAAGAAAGCAGGAAAAGGAAACAGAGCGCAGATTGCACGGCTTCCTGCCTCATATCGTTGAGTTTTGTTTGAAGCAGCAGTCTTCAAAACTCTTTCGATTCTTATTAATTCAACGTCTTTCCAGGATTTTGTGCTAAATGTGAAATACTTTTGCTGTGACCTTGCAAATTGACTTTGCAAGTAGGACATGTTACACCAAAAAAAAAAAAAAAAAAAAAAGCAGCTGAGAAATATTTCTTGAAGAGGTTGATTTCCTAAACTTTTTAAAGAATTACAAAAAGTGCATTTTTTCATCTTCTGTGCTGGGACTGCAGAATCACCATCCCAAGACGCTAACATTAACAGTCAGGCACACACACACACACACACACATACAGCAAACCCGACTGTGTCTTTGGCTCGGCCACTCAGGGAGGATTGAAATACTGACAGCCTTAGATGATGATGCAATAGCCAGCAACTGTCAACTTCATGGAATTACAGTAAGCTGCTTTGTCAAAAATTTAGAGAGGCTCCATTGAACTCCGGGATACAAGCGCACCCATGGGGATTAATGCCGATCCACTAAGTGTGAGCGTCGACAAATTTTCAAAAAAATCAACCCCGTTCTAAACTGGGAAGGCCGGCGAGATCGGAATTCATAAAGCTCCCGTGTGTGCTCACAGGAATATGACTCTAATTAAGGCTGGCAGTGGATACTCACAAATATTAACAGCCAGCAATTATGCAGGAATTGTCTGCAAGGCAATTTAGAACGAGTCGGAGGATGCCAGGTGCAGAGAAAAATCCATTCTCCTCTCTGGAAGGAGCAACACATGATTGACTGGATGTCTGAGAGCCAAAAATAAATCTGGATTAAGCCGCAGTTGATGTGTTCCCCCACCGGTTAGTTTTCTCTTGATGCAGCGTGGTTTTGCACATCTTTTTTTCCTGATGAGTCACAAGAGACATGTCGATACTCGAGCTGATTCGCTGTGTTGGTGCAGATGCTCGGGAAGTATTTTGTGCACCAGCAGGGGTTGTAAACTCTGGGTATGTTAGACATCTGACAGTCGTAGACCTCCAGGGCTAAAGAACAGCAAGTTCTCTCGGTCTGAAGAGGCAGTTTAAGTCCCAACTCAGACTCACTTCATGAAGCTGCAGCCTGACATGCTGTGTGCACCACAGAGACAGAGGAAGACTCTTTTAGTGCAAAAAAACATTAAACCTGGTTCATACACAGAGCCTGAGAGTGGAAAAGTGTTCCAGGGTTAATTAAAATGCAGACTTTGTTGCACCCTTTTTTTTTCCGCTCTCTTCCCTCCATGACGTTAAGCTTCTTCAGAGTGAAATCTAATTTTTACGACTTGTCCAGGTGTTTGATGGTTGGAAAGCACAAAAGGCCGGGCTTTTGAACACAGGATGTTCTCCTTTCCGATCCCTCATTAAGCTGAAAAACAGAGACTGCAAAGGAGATGTTATATTTAAAAAAGTTGCCCAAAAAAAAGTCAGACACTTTCATATCCTTGCTCTATCTGCGGCCATTATTCCAGCCATTGATGCACTTCACTCAAAGCTTTATTTGTTGACTTTTTAGCTGCTACAATGGAAACACTGAAAAGCATTTGACAGCAGAATCTTTCATCTCTGCTCGGATATGTGAAAAGAAAAAAAAAGGGCCTGTGAAGGATCTGCATATTAGTCACCATGCAGGAAAGTGATGACTGTGTGAAGTGTAGACAAAGACCACACCTCGGTCGGGACGCTGAACTCTTACTGTGTGTCTTCAGGCAATTATCAAAGAAGAAACACATTTATGTTTTATTGTTTCTGCAAAAAAAAAAAAAGGAAAAGAACAAAACAGTTCCTGGAAAGAAGAATAAAAAGAAAGACAGATCAAAAGACTACTTTGACCTTGCAGGACCTCACACCTCTCTCTTTTTCTTTTTCTTCCACAAATCCTCTGAAAGATATTCAGAGCGGTTTTCTTTAAAGAAATAATCTGACTTGACATTTCTTTTTCTCTCACTCCCAGTACTTTCATACATCTTCTTTTGGAGCTGGGAGAAAAAAAAATAGCAAAAAATTGCCAAAAAAAAAAATACGCAAATGGTGGGTAAAGCTGTACAGCTCTCATGTGCACGGCCTGAAAATCACCTCATGATGTCGACGCCGCTCTTAATGTGCATCCCCGACATCGTGGGGAAACCAGAACCAGTGTGCTAGTTTAGAAGCCAGTTGATGGTGCCAAGGATGACTGGCGACAGCTGGCCGCCTCTTACTCATTTTAAGGGTCATCAACATTTAATGTTACATTAGCGGCTTCGCTGGGTCTCCCTTTATCTACTGCGACAGTGTTGACTTAATTATGCACAGCAGTATCACACTCATCTCGGTCAGCGGTGACACGCGCAGATGAAAAAAGGGGGAAGGAGAAAGCGTCTTGCCTTCTGTGCACCTCGTCAACCTAAGTGTCCTTCTTCCTTTTTTTGATGTGGATGAAAGTGACACAGCGGGCTGTCTGGGGCCGCGCTCACAGATTAACACAAACACACACACACACACACACACACACACACACACACACACACACGCGCATAGACATACACATGGCGTACAGTCTTTTCACAGAGCTGTAAAAGTAGGTCCTTCCTCAAGGGCTGAACCCCTTTGGAATCCCCCCCTTCATCTTCTTTCCTTTTGTCTGAAATCCCTGTCCCTCCAAGCGAGTCTCTGAACACAGACACCAGGAACACAAACTGACATCCTGGATTACTGTCAGACCTACAATACAAAGCCAGCGCCAACAGTCAAATAAAATGTGTTGACAATCTGAGCGGCTGCCAAAAAAAATAAAAAATAAAGTCGGAATATGACATGGTATAAATATAGGTTGAAATGATCTGGAGTTTTGCAGCTTGCGTCGTTAAGAATTGATGATGCTTCCCAACGTGAAGACACGATAATCAGACCTGCTCTCTGCTCGTGTCACAGCTATTTAACTATTAATCCTGATTCTATATTGATCTGCCTATCCATGTTTATATATGTCCGCTACCTACCTATCCGTCTTATCTCACCATCTATCTCTCCATACACAATAAATCAGAGCGAGAGTGATGACAGCCAGCTCTTACATTGATGTCATCCAGGTTCAAGGAGTTCAGGTATTGATGGTTTCTCTTCCACAATATTGGCGGCCTCCGCTCCCCGGTGATGGCACATGTCATCACGGCGCTTTGGCCCACTGTTACCGTGGTGACGCTCACTCTCTGGTCATCTGGAAGGCTGAGCAGGTACACATCTGTTGAGGAAGAAAAACACAACGTTAGATGCATCGTCTGACGGGGGACTGATGTTTTGGTTTTTTTGGAGTTTGGAGACATTTTATGAAACTGAGGAGTAAATAAGTAGCAGCAATTAAAGTTCTGTGTAAAACTTTTAATTTGAGAGAGTCAAGGTTCACTTTATGTTTGCATATTGAAGGACTTTCCTTTCTTGTAACAGCTCGTAATTCAGATAAACTCACTGAGATACTTCAAGATGCAAGATTTCATGTTTTGTTTTTTTTCTTCCTCGGCACATTTTCACTTAATGAAGCCTGAAAAACAACAATGCACAATACAGAGTGTCTCAATTAGCTGCTGTTCTGCCATATCTATAGAGGCAGATGTTTTGTTTTTAGCTAAAGATGCACTGAGGCAGCACAATTATTGCAATTTGCAAAGTAATGGGAATAGATTAGGTTAAATGTTCTGTAAATCCTTTGCATAATTTATGTAATGATACAATAATGAAAGTCCTGCTTCCTCTGCTGGTCTCTCTGAGGACCCCGGGTCCACCAATCTGCACCTTTCTTTTTTTTTCTTCTTTTTTTTGCCAGCAGCACAAAAACAGACACATCTGGGAGGTGGCGGTTCTGCTGGTGTAAGCGTGCTGCTTTGTAACTAGAAGCTGGAATATTTTTAAACATGCTCGCTGCTTTGAGAGTATTAAACAAGCAAGCTAGGCTCTCCACGTAGCCCGTAAAAGCCCAGGAGTGCACCTTTACTGATGAAAGAGACATGGTAAAAAATAAGCTTTGCACTGCCAGCGAGGTTCCCCACGGAAACACAAGCCTAGACTTCGACCCGACTCACTGCTTTGCTTGATTCTGTAATTCTGCAACACCAGCATAGAGCATGCTTTTGGTGGTTACAAGATGGGGATACATTCTCTGTGGTTAATTTTTCTACCCATAATTGAAAGTAAATAGGGCCACAAAGGGGAAGCCAGGGTGGGTTCTGAGGTCAGCATGGCTATGGTTGGTGTTTTTGTCGAGACAGAATGCACACCCCTCACTAATTCTCCTGCTGTGTTGCGTAACATGGCCTGTGAGAGAATGCGATTTTAATCTTTCTCTTGGGTAATGAGCAACGGAGCAAAAGGAAACACAGACTCAATTTGTTCTGCTCCTAAGGGCATGAAATACAAAAACCTAATGAAAGAGCAGGTCCAGCAGACAGTGTTTCGGTCGCCACAGCCCCGAGAATAAGGATGAGAGCACCTTCAATTACAGCAGGACTCCGATGGCCCCATACCAATCGGCTTCTGAATGCTTTTTTTTTTTTTTTTTTAAACCTTCTAGCTCGTTTGCTCCACTCGTTGTGTCTTTGAGCTGTGTGAACTTACGGGCCTCTTTGATCCAGGCCATTCACACTGAGAGCCGTGAGAGAGAGAGAACTCAAACTTCTTCATTTCAACAGGAAGCTTGTAGAGTTAAGACTCGTAATCTGTCGTTTGGCCTGGAGAAACCCCCCGAATAAACCCCCGCCAAATCTCCTCAAAATTACAGGATTAATAACAGACTTTCCTTCTAAGTGGAGCAGAACTCTAACTGTAGGAGATTATACTGTCAGTGGAGAGTCTGATCCAGCTCTGGGGTGATTTGGGATGACTATAGTGCAAACACTTCATGAACCCAACTCTTTCTTTTGGTTTTAATTATTTAAGTATTGTTGTATTATTTTTACAAACTTCTTATTTAAATAAAAATGAACTGTTTTTTGACGGTAGTTGCACGTCCACATCATCAAATTATCTCTATTAATAGCTTGACATGGTGCTGTGGTTAGCGCTGTTGCCTCACAGCGAGGAGGTTCCTGGTTTGAATCCCCGTCTGACAGGAGCATCTCTGTGTGGAGTCTGCATGTTCTCCCCGAGCATGTGTGGGTTCCCTCTGAGTACTCCAGCTTCCTCCTACGTTATCTTAAATGGTGACCCTACAATCACCAGTAGGTGTGAATGTGAGTGTGGCTGGTTGTCTGTCTCTATATGTCAGCTCAGTCATTGACTGGCGATCAGTCCAGGGCGTAACCCCGCCTCTCGCCCAATGACAGCTGGGATTTGCTCCAGCTCCCCAGCGACCCTGAACGGAGTAAAGATAATGGATGGATGGAAGGAGTAGCTTAACATTCAGCTGTTAATTCAATTGTTAATTTCTATTAATGACATTTTGATTTCATATTTGAAATTATTTTATTTTACATCTAAAAATACAAATTGTTAGGCTTTTATTTTGAAATGTTGTACTGTCTTAAGATGACAGTATTTTACTCGCTGTTTGAATTCAACCCTGCTTTTATTTTGAAATAAAGTAAGGACCCTCTGGTAGAGTGAAGGTTAGGACATGAAGTTAAGCACAGAAACAGAAAGTGGTTAGGGATCCCAAACTGACGTCAGACAGCTCAAAGGAACGGTAACAAAGGTCAATGTGTGATGTCATAAGGTCAGTGTGTGATGTCATTAGGTCAATGTGTGATGTCATAAGGTAGATATGACTTTGGACTCGTCAGCTGAGCTGTCTGAGAGTTTGTTAAAGTGAAATGAGACATTCAAAGATGCAGCAGCGTCCTTTCTTTACATCACTGAGACTACAGGGAGACACTGAGGACCACTATCTACGGAGAGCCTGAAGGGACAAAACATCATGGTGTTTAAAAAACAAAACGATGCGTTAAGTTGAGACTAATAATGCTGACAGTCCTACTTTCTAATCTGTATAAATCCAAACACCTGTAACTTGGTGCTGTAACTTTGTCCTACAAGTGCTTGCAGACATAAAACATAGTTGAATATCACCTAAACTTTTTTTAAGAATGAGTTTCGCTCAACTTATCTCACAGCTTTTTTGACAGACAAACACTTTATAATGTAAGTGAATGCAACACCACTAATGTTGGCTGTAAAAACAGTTTTTAGCAAACACATCAGAGACACTTTCAGCTCCAAGAAGCCAGAGATGGTTGCCAAGCTATTGCAACAGATTGAATTATATAACCCAGGTGCTATGATACAGAGTCCACTGCCATGTATTTTTAGATGTTATGCTCATTTTGTTGCTGTATTCGGAATACTTTTTTTTGCTTTTTTTTTTTAATGGAGCTTTTAACTGCAGCGCCTTGAGATAATCATTTTGAAACCAAAGTTTCACAAACTGTTATGAATACAAAGTGATCTCACCCACATGAGACAAAGTGAGACTCAGTTTAATGATTCATTAAAGATCCAATCAGTCTCTCATTTCTAAAACACAAACATGAACGCATTCACTCATTAGTGAGTCTCTTTGATTGGCTGGTGATAAAGCTGTCTTGTGATGGCGTGCACACGGGGGGAGTCCTCCTGTCATGAACACAACCCGTCGCTTACACTGATGTAGACAAAGAAAAAGGTTTAAATCGTACATGAAAAGCAATAAGGAAGTTCATAAAGAGACTGAGACATTTCCCTTGTGGACTTCATTATGTGACAGAAATCATTTGATGTGACTCGTTTGATCAGTGAGGAGCTGTTTGTATGTAATGAAGATGTGACAACAGCAGTCAGCAGGGGTGATATGAGAGCCTTTAAGGACAGATAGAAAATAAATTACTTTTGGAAAATGAAAAATATTGAAGCGAAGAGAAGCTATTACTGTAAAGGTCCTCGATTAAACGTTTGTCATTGGATGAGTTGAGAAAGTGGAAGTCTGGAAGTTGAGCTGACCTTTAGTTTGAGAGGGTTACTTAAAGGCTGTTGTGTTGGGTGTCAGGGGCGTGTCCAGACTTTATGACTGGGGTGGCCCAGTGACTTATGCAGGGGCAGTCTGAAGTATGATGTGCAAACAGGGAGTTTACCCTTTCTTACTTCACAAATCATATCTAATATATAACTCAAGATAATGGTAAATAGTAAATAGACTTGAGCCTGTATAAATCTTTTCTAGTCTTCTGACTACTCTAAGCTCTTTTACACTGCAGGTCACACCTACACATTCACACCCTGATGGTAGAGGCTGCTGTGTAAAGAGACCATCAGAAGAAACTAATCCCATCATATAGTGCAGACGAAGCAGCGGGAGCAACTTGTGGTTAAGTGTCTTGCCTAAGGACACATCTGACATGTCAAACCCTTGACCTTCCGGTTGAGAGTTGGGTGTTTCATGTGAAAATGGCCCGTAGTTTATGTCGATCATTTCTGCAGCAACAACCTGCAACTCTGATGTAATTTGCATGATGTCGTTTCTGACTGAGAAAAACTATGATCCAGGAACAATGTGAGAAAATAAATAGACTCAACAAACTGGGCGACAAATAATAAGTACGCATATCAAACAAGCAGTCAGATTAGTTGAGATTTCAAGATTAAACTAAAAGTGAATGCACTTCAATGTAATGCTGATATTGAGAATTACTGAGGCAATTACAACAAATTAAACCAGGAAGACTCTCTTTGAAAGTGAAATGCAATTTTACTATTTACCTTTATTTTTCTCTTCCAAAAAATTGTCTCAAGGTTTTTGAAAACTTAGAATTTCAAATCTTCGTCTCGTCAGGTTTGGTTTCTGAACAAAAATGGAAGGTCATCATTAATAATGTTGATGTCTTTTGAAAAAATGTTAGGCTAATTGTTGTTTTTTTGTTTGTTTCTAAATGGCATTTTGGGGGGCATTTTTGTCTTTATTGGAGAGGACAGCTAAAGAGAGACAGGAAATGTTGGGATGAGAGAGCAGAGGACAACATGCAGCAAAGGGTAAAGGTCAGATTCAAACCCCACGTCTGCTGCAATGAGGACTATAGCCTCTGTACATGGGACGGACAACGTAACCACTAGGCTACAGGCGCTCCTGGTGGGCTAATATTTAGTGTGGGTTTCCTAAATAAATGTCAATATAAGGAAATTAAAAAAAAAAAAAACCTGTCCAGATGGAAAGCAAAAATCTTAAGCCAGCAGAGGAAAATTAAAAAGACCGGAGAGGGGAAAAAAAGTATTTATCGGAAACAACAAAAGTGGGACATTTAACTCATCAGCAGACATGAAGAAAGTGAAGAATAAAGGAAAATGGATCTTCCATCAGTCACGAGTGGCTAATCCATGACTCTCCTCCTCCTCCTCTGGCACTATTAACGCAAGAGCCGGAGGAACACCATGCAGCCACTCGGCGTTTCTCCATGGTGCTGAGACGATGGTGGGTGGATACGCTGACAAAAATCTCCTTCAATAATGTCCTCCCTAACCATTCAATTACAGCCCCCTTGTCTGTTAATGCTCCTGGAATACGCTGCAAGCAACAAACTCCATTTGCCGCTGATCCCCCGGGGATAGAAATGTGTGAAGCTATACAGCGAGAATTTTAAAGAAGGAAGTGGGCAGACAGAGAAGCAGGCAGGCGGGCTCCATCATAGCTTTAGCTGGGCTGACGGAGGAAGGAGGGGAAGTGTAGAGAGGAAGTGAAAGGCTTGTATCCGACCTGAATGAGAAACTCCTCAGAGAGATGGAAGTCTGGGCTGCTGGATGCGACTCAAACACTTTGAGTGCAGCGGGGCCCCCTCCACTGCGAGAGATTTATCAAGAGGAGGAAGTGGCCTTGGCTCCTCTTTTTGGTCTGATTTGAGGGCCTGGGGGGACTCCTGGCTCCTGGGACGGATCAACCTTCTCCGTCCAGAACCTATAATTAGTGATTAACTGTGAAGCCCAGACTTTTGATTTACTCCGCTCTGCATCCAGAACGGGATGTCGGTCGGTTGCCTCGGCGAGAGGTAAATCACCTTCTGCACTGGAGGCAACAAGCTTGTCAGGGAAAATAGCACGGGCACTGCAGGACGTAGCGAGGGGCCCGGCTGCATGAAGACAAATTGCGGCGAGGTTGCTTAGCCAACCCCCTTACTCCGTCCTCTATCATGCTCTGTCGCTCCCTTTCTGCAACACACGCTTTCTTGCTTCTGTCTCTCTTCAGCAGCTCTCCCATTCCTCTAACACACTCCCTCTCACACTCCCTCTCAATGATGTTTGAGACTACTAAAGCTGAACGCTTGTGTAGCCCCCATCGCTTTAGATTTGACATTCTGAAGTGGAGATAAAAGAAGTTTCCCTGATGCTGATCCTGAGTATTCATAGCCCATGTGTAAAGACTAAAGGGTGGGAAAAAAACCCCAACCCCCCCCCAAAAAAACAGAATGCAGAATCAAGTGAGAAGTATCTGATCTTTGATGCTTGAGTAGATTTGTGCAAACTCTTTCCCCAAAAACAAGAAGAAGGGAGCTGCTTGTTTTGATTCCAACTCGGCGGACTTGAGTGTTTGACAGAGGAAGAAAACAGTTTGAAACGCAGAAACACACACATTCCCTTTGTTTTCCCGAGGAAAATACTTATTTTTCTTCTTTTTATGTTGAACTGCCACCACTAGTCGCGCTGCCAAACAAAGCCGTTCCCTGTACAATAAAGGGACTGAACAATAACAAAACACCAATCAGGTGAATTTCAAGAGAAAGTGCTCCATGAAGACAAACACACATGTTGACAGGGAGAGATCTCGTCTATGCACCGTCCCAGGATCGGAGTTATTCCTCTAAACTCTTGACAGAAACAAAACTCAGTTTAAGAGAGTCGGAAATGTATTCTGACTGAAACTTAGGGAATGAAAATGGAAAAAAAACAAAGATAGAAGGTATTCCCCTCCCTGAAAACTGAAAGCCCTCGTCTAAAAGAAAAGCAGACCACACAGACATGAAGTTTACAGACTGTTCTGGGACAGTTGAGGTGCTTTATCTTTCATGTACCATCCTCTTTAGACACATCACTCTTCGTATTCTAAAGAACAACTTCTCAACGACTGACATATTGCCTTTTGAGCTTTCAGGAGCTTTTATTTTCCATATTTGGACTTCCTCTGATTTGATTTTGCACCTCTACCAAACCGGTGTTTAATGTGCATACACCATCGTTGTAAGCAGGCAGCAGAAGACTGGACTTAAGGTCAATAAAAACAGTTACAATTGAGCACAATTGATTAATAAAAATGACTA
Organism: Labrus bergylta; assembly: GCF_963930695.1. Taxonomy (NCBI): domain Eukaryota; kingdom Metazoa; phylum Chordata; class Actinopteri; order Labriformes; family Labridae; genus Labrus; species Labrus bergylta. The sequence continues at coordinate 28,020,816 of NC_089203.1, read as the reverse complement.
AACACTGTTCAAACACTGTCCATATTGTGTGTACCCTTCTAATTGCTATTTGAAACAGTTAAATGGCATCTTCAATTACAAAAAAACACACTATTTTTAATGAATTGCAAATTGTGAACTCTGTGACTTGCATTAGTTTGCACAGTATGGCCAATGTGGGGTCAGCCCAATGGTCCCACAGCCCTATGTTCCCACAGCCCTGGAGATTTAGCTAAAAGCTACATTCCATCTGTAGTCCATTGCTACTGGATAATAGGTTGGGTGTAATTGGCTACCAAATTGGGATAAAGGGGGATAAAATCGGATACAAATTTATGAAAAAGGAAATGTGGGAACATAGGCACACTCCCGCTAATGTTAGTGGTGCTAGCACCAGCAGCCTTCAGTCCTCCTTGCAGGTCAATGTCCACATTGCTGTGCTATATGTGGCTATGCATTGTTCTTGTTGATTGGTTATATGCCAGTTTACCTGTGCTGAATTATGGATGCAATATTACATTTACTTGTAATCAATCTGTGGACCAGGCTGAACCGCTATAAACATTCATTAGTGCTGATGTGCATTATATTCTGAATAAGATGTAATGTAGGATGTGCCAAGGGGTCAATATGTCCTTACATCGCTGCTGCAGGAAGGTGTTTTTATATTTGGAATTGTTACATGTTTTGTATGATTCTCTTGTAACTGCAGGTCAGAGTTCAGGACACGTTTCCCTTTGAGGACAATAAAGCTTATCTTATCTTATAATATAAACAAAATGTAAACAATTTAAGCTTGTTATCTCAACATCACAGACAGAAATAGCATCGCATGAGCCTTTCTCAAAGGTAGAAAAAAGTGAAGTCAAAACTGACTGAGGCAGTCTGTTCACACGCTGATTTATCAAAAAATAAATAAGTGAATGTTTGTTTATTTGAAAACTCGGGAGCTCAACTTTAGGTCAGAGAACTTTGGCAACATTTTAAAGGCACAACTGCCTTTGATGTGGAGTCTGAGCTTTTCCACTTAAATGAGATTATTTTAAAAGGCTCTTCAACAGTTCCTACCCCGAGGAAAACACCCAAGGCAGGACTTACAGTGGCCAGTCTTTCAGTATCTATCGTCATCTCTTGTCTCGTACTGCTGCATCCAGACAACCACAAGAAAAAAAGTCATGTGTTGTTTTGTTTTTTTGCAGGATCGTCGGTATAACATGTTTAAAAATGCAAAAATGACAGGTGTGACGTAAAGGGGTCGAGAGGTTAATAATTACCCTCTTCCTCTCTCCTCCCACAAACATTATAGACATCAAGATGGCTGTAAAACTCCAACAAACGGCCTCAGTGAGTGCATTACCTCCGGCTGATCAGCCTTCAGTCTGTTTCCAAAGCAGCTGTTGGGAAAGAGATCCTCGGGGAGGGCCGACATTAGTATGCTACAGAGCCTGAGAGGAGCTCTAATTGGATTAATTTTATCACAGCTACCTTGTGGAAAACAACTAATGAAAAATCCCCTTATCTTACCGCAATACGTAAATCATAGAGCACTTAAGCTATAGCAAAGAAGAGGTCGTGATTTAGTGCTTTCGTTGTATTTGAACCATGTCTGCGTTTCTCTGAACTGGGTTCGATTGCTTTCTTTAATATTTTTTCAGGGTTTAACGTTGATTGGCACCGGAGGGAGCATCAGATGTGTATTTTCTTTTTGTGTGTTGAGAGTTCTTTATATTGGGGAGCGACGATATCCTGGCGGTTATGTACAGAGGTTATAGTCCTCGTCGCAGGGGCTGTGGGTTCGAATGTGACCTCTGACCTTTGCTGCATGTCATCCCCTGCTCTCCCCTCCCAACTTTCCTGTCTCTCTTCAGCTGTCTCATCCAATAAAGGCAAAAATACTGCAAAAATAACCTTATTTATTTACATTTTTGGGGGGCTTTTTGTGCCTTTATTGTAGAGACAGGACAGAGCCGGAAAACCAGGGAGAGAGAGAGAGAGCGAGAGAGAGAGAGAGAGAGAGAAAGAGAGAGAGAGAGAGGGGGGAATGACGTGCAGGAAAGGAGCCACAGGTTGGACCCGAACCCGGGCGGCCCGGGGACCAGAGGACCACATCACCCTATCATGGGGCGCCCACACTAACCTCTGCACCACCAGCGCACCCTAAAAAATAACTTCCATGAAAACAAAAACAAGTTCTGTATATTTAGCACATGCATGAACCTACTTTACAGTCCAGTAAGCTTTCAACCGACTGCCTGCATGTTGGGCTTGTTTTCCACCAACATCAGCCTCACAGCTGAACTCCTGGAGATCGGCAGAGCTGCAAATAGCCCGTGCCAACACCTTGGACTGGATGACAGGAGATGGTAAATGTTGAGAAAAGAGGAGGACTGTAGCAATCTGTTTACACTGAACTGCTAAACAATCCTGACAGCCAGAAAAGCACGTTGAACCTCTCTCAGTCGGAGGGCGATGGAATATATTCAGAAAAAAGAGCGTTTTCCTTCTAACTGTGAATTCAGAGCAGGCCCGTCTGTGACGCATGAGCTGTGCTGAAGCGTCATCCACTGAATCAACAAAATCTTGGACGTCTAACAGTGTCACCGCCTTCAAAGTCAGTGATCTTTATCAATAGTTCACAATATATACAGGAAGAGGAATTTGGATTTATGCAATTTCAAACAGCTGCCTATAAAGATTAAACTTCACAAAGCAAGCCAGCAGGGAGAAAAAAAAAGAGTTTGAGCGTTAAAAACAGCAGGGGGTATTGCAGTGATTTACTTCTGGGAGACAATGTGTTCTTTTTGGAAAGGCTGCTGTCATTGATTCTCCTTTATTTAGATTTATTCTCTGTTACATTTTTTAATTCCAGCAGTTTTATAGTCATCATTTATCATGTTCTCTGAGATGTTACTCTGCTCCTATAAGTGAAAAAAAAACAAACAAACACATCACTTAGTTAGCTATCTATCTATTTTTTTGTAAATTTTTTATTTAAATTGTGTACCGTGTTCACTTTTTGTTTGCAATCTTTTCTCTTTGCTGCTGTAACACTGTACATTTCCCCGTTTTGGGATAAATAAAGGATTATTTTATCTTAGTGGGTGAGCTATGCTTTTAAAACTAGAGCTGGTTTATACAAAATCTCAAAAGAGGACTGCAACAACATCAGTGTAGATGAAATACAAATCTTTGGACTTTTTTTACTCTACATGGACTGATCAAGCAGAGTATGAAATAAATAGTGATGATAGCCAACTATGCCATAAAAACAAGTAAAGCTAATGTAATGCTGATGTTTGCAGCACCGTCCCTCCGGACATCCACCGTCTGTTTAAGAGCATTAGAAAGACATGGATGATTTTGAGAGTATCCGCTTCGTTTGTGCATTATAACAACAGGTTGTAAATATTAATGTTTGAAGCCTGAGTGACGTCAGTCATCTGTTCCTGCAGGGGGCTCTGGAGGCTCATCAGCAGCAGCCGCCATGTTGGAAATCCTGTCTCAGCCTAACTTTGAGTCAACCTAACGACAGGCTGAGAGCTGGAGCTGAGGCGGGGTTTAATCCACTTGACAAACCGTAACATCAAGCCTGCCTGTCAAATAGTCCAGCTCCTAACCTCACTATGCATCGTTCAGAAAAGTGGGTGGTGGAGCAGACCAATAAGTCCAGAGTCGGAACGCTGAAGCAGGAAAGGTTAACACTACCTTAAGGCAAGACAACAAAACAAGAACAAAGAACAGAGACCTACATTAGGACGGGACAGCGTATCAATAAAGGAGCATGAACAGTTATTATGTGTTTCAGAGATGGAAAGCTCACGGCTGAACGATCAACTCAATTTGCTAATTTCTTTCTAGTTACCGCAAATCAAAGTGACTCCACTTTGACCCAAAACTGACATCTCATAAGTCACATTGAAACCCTTAAAGGCTTTAAATGTGATTTTTCAAACTAAAATGTAATATAAATCAAGTATATCCTCTGAAAATAACTCTGTGAGTCATGACTGTCTACAATGGGTGTAACACCCGAGTCCCACTGTCTGGGATGCTTTCAGAGTTTTCAGAGTCCTATCTTCAGTTTGTTTACATCGCCAGGACGGCCGGCTGACTCCTCCCCTCGTGTATAAAAGTTGTTTAATTGAGGGACTAGAGAAAAGAAGAATAACATACTGTACTCACTGCTTAACTGTGTTTCTAGATCACGCTCATTTCAGGTAAATTTACATGCAGTGTGAAGATACCAGCATAATAAAGATCGCTAGCATTAGCATGCTAACACAACAATGCAGCGCGAGTTGTTTTGGTTTCATGTTGGTGCTCAAGGGCGACATCTGCTGGATGAAAAAATCACATATAAAGCCTTTAAAGCAGGACAACAGTACATAAGACATGAACAATAAAAGACGGCTCAATCATAGAGTCTGGTTAATAGCCAGAGTTTTAAGTGAATCCTCTTATACCCTCTGATTAAAAATAAGACTGTGCTTATATTTGTGCCATATTACTCACAGCCGCGTGTAAAACCAAATCCAAACCTTACCCTGCATTTTAAAGTTGATATTTTCATAAATTGTTTCTTAGCTCCTATTTGCTGATAAATGAGGAGCCTAGAGTCCGCTGAACCTTCGAAGATCCAACTCTCTCATGATCTTGATTAAAATACATGAGAATTTTGTTTTTAAATAAAGAATAATAATCTTTGTCTTGTGTGTGTGTGTGTTTGGTAAATATATAATTTGTTGAAAACACACAAAGGCTTCATTCCTTCATCAGGTTCAAGAGGAACAGAATAATCCTTTCTTGGGAATTGTTGAGAAGATTGCCTCTTGTACTTGAGTTGAAGATCTCTTAGAATAAAAAGTAAAAAAAATAAAAAAAGTAATTTGACTTCTTAGAAATCTCTAATACATTCTTGAGATGGAAAAACTCACATGTTGGAAAATGAACCATGAATTATGAAACTGTTTTAACACCACTTCTTGCTGCCTGTGTAGTGAACGCTCAGCAGGGGGTTTTGACAAGTGAAAGCTTGAGTATCCATTAATTTGTCGCCGTGCCATGGGAACTGAATAACAGCGAACTCGTCTTAATGCAGGGAGCCGTCCCCGGAGGAGGCAGCACTGTTGGTTTAGATGTCTAATTATAATCTTCACCGGTGAACAGAGTGTAAGTCAACTCATTTCTCCAGCTTCGGAAACTTTCCGCAAATGTAGGGATTACTTCAGACTCGGAGGCAAACAAGAATAAAGCCATCTGGCATTACGAGAAAAGACAATAAGAAGGAGGATAAAATCTACAGAATGAACTGAAACAAAGGAACAAAGAAGTGCAGGATAGAGTGAGGAAGGAAATCACAACTGTAAAGCAAATACAGCTATTTTTCCCGAGATGACATCCATAAATAAAACAGATATTTCAGTTTTCTTACACCAATATATGAAGATTAGAAAATCAGTTAAGTCATTTCAAACCATATCGAGGATTAAGTTTCCTCTGCGTGTGATAGAAATCTCCCATAACTATGACCAAGGCCAGAATTAAGATTTAAACTTAAACAAGTATTAAGTTTAGCAGTAGGGCTGGGAAATGAATCGAAACCCACATTCAGAACCTTTTATCGGTGTAATCTTGCCCATGTCGATTATTTGAATTTTTTTCTGGGCAGAGTCATCAGACGACACGTCCAATCCGCAACATGAAAGCAATGTTCGTCGTTTGGACGCATTTTGTCTTTAAGGAAGACGACACCGAACAAAAATAAATCAAATTTAAACACTGCTGAAAAACTGTTAAAAAGAAAAAGTTATTTATTTTCTACTGTTTTAGAGAAGTTCATTTTACTTTAAAGCTAAAATGTGTCCTTTTTATTTTAAGCCAAGCTTTGATTTCAGTTTGAAATATTCAATAAATAACCACAAAATAGTTCATCAGATGTGCAATCTCTCATTAGGAAACATATCCCAGCTTTGATAGTTCAGCATATTTACAGTAGAGACCTCGTCAGTGAACTATGAGGGCAAAAAACTAAAACTAAATAATCGCTCATTAATTGTAATCGAGGTCAAAGGTTAAATTAATCATGATATTGATTTGAGGTCATATCGCCCAGACCTACTTGCCCAGTTAACTTTAGAAGTTCATTCTAAAGAAATAATCAAACCACGAGGTCCATTTGGTAGCTGTTATTGAGGGTTAACACAAACCACACCATGGGCAATCTGGCATGAGATAAAACATAGTGCTTAGAAAAATTTAGATTTTGAATTGAGCCTATCCAAACACTGGCATTAGAAGAACACACAACATCTCAAACACCATAATACTATTTTTGTAATTTATTGTAAGAAACGCTAAAAGCAGAACACAAGTTATCTCTTGAACTACCTTTTTTATATTGTATTTTATAAAAGATATTTGTATTTTGTAATTTCACAACAATGGTTCAATGTTTTTGGAAGGAATCTCAGTAACCCCCTCTCAGTTTCTCACGACCTCCCAGGGGGTGCAGACCCTCACTTTGGGAACCACTGGCCTAAGGCATATTTTGAGGTTGGTGTATAGCTTTGTCCTTTACTTTGCCGCAAAATTAAATAGATTTTAAACTGCATTTTTGGAGTTATATACAATATGGGCATTAGTAAGTATAATGGACATTAGTAAGTATTTCACAGTCCGATGAAAATGGAAGACCATCCCTCATCAAAACATACATCACGCTGTCCTTGAAAGACAACGTTGGTCCCCTGGTTCCCCTCATGTAATCTGAGGACCACGTCAACGTTTCAATATGATGGATCACATTACAGGTCATCTCATTTTCCCAGCAGTCCCTCTGGAATATAGCAGGTATATACAGTACACCGAGGTGTTTCCAGCCTCAGCAGAAATCAAAGAGCTGTATCTCCAGGCTCAGGGGAAGAAGTCAGGGTTCAGATCGATATCTTGGTAGCCAAGAAACAACAAGCAAGGGTGAGAAATGTCCCATAGTGCAGCGCTGATAGCATTAGCACTCTACTCAATAGGACGTACAAGTGAGGTCATTACTGTGAGTCAATAAATAAAGTGTACTGAAGACGTAAACTTTACATACATAACATTTTGCATAGTTGACAGACACTCCACCTTCGCTTATCAACTGCAAGACTGCTATGGCCAGAGTGTCAAAACTCAGTCCTCTGTTAAAAGCTTTATATGTGATTTTTTTGATCCAGCAGATGTCGCCCTTGAGCACCAGCATGAAACCAAAACAACTCACGCTGCATTGTTGTGTTAGCATGCTAATGCTAGCGATGTTTATTATGCTCGTATCTTCACACTGCATGTAAATTTACCTGAAATGAGCGTGATCTAGAAACACAGTTAAGCAGTGAGTACAGTATGTTATTCTTCTTTTCTCTAGTCCATCAATTAAACAACTTTTATACACGAGGGGAGGAGTCAGCCGGCCGTCCCGGCGATGTAAACAAAGTGAAGATAGGACTCTGAAAACTCTGAAAACATCACAGACAGTGGGACTCGGGTGTTACACCCATTGTAGACAGTCATGACTCACAGAGTTATTTTCAGAGGACATACTTGATTTATATTACATTTAAGTGTGAAATATATATAAATAATAACATATAAAGCCTTTAAAGATGAGGACTTTTCACATGTCACTTTGTTATTTTTTTTGTATTATATCTTTGCTTTATTTAGTGTATAGCTTCTGTACAGTTTATTTTAATTTACTTAGCTGTTACTATGACTTATTAATTTTATTTTATTTGTACTTTTCTACTCTTTTTTTCCTTCATAATGTTATTCTATTTTATATAGAAGCTGTATATATAGCTCTATTTTTTTGTAGAAGCTGACTCAGGGAGAAACGCACAAAAATTCCAATGTACCTGTACTGTCCTGTACCTGTGCAAATGGCAATAAACATCTATTCAATTCTATTCTATGTGCTTAGAAAGCAAGGTGCACCTTAAAAGTCTGCTGTGCAGGGACCTCAGAGGAGGGATGAGAGTCAAGCCAACAAACTAGCCTGAGGGAGCATTCAGACACAGGATTCTTTCCGAGCGCTTGCTCCTCGTCTTCATTGTTGTCTGTGAAGTCAGCGTGTCTAGACACTTAGAGGATGCATTTAAAAAGGTGTACCCAAACTAATAACATTAAGCTGTGTGGCGCGGAGGCAGAGCTCCCTGTGATTGTCCAAGCCAACTTCAAAGGGCTTAAACAGCCCATTGGCACGGGGACTAGGTCACGGTCTGCCTTGTGTGGAGCAGCTTTTTAGAAAAACCCTCTGTCTGAACGAGTCCCACAAAGAAACTGTTCAGCCCACCTATAGACACTGATCAGTTTTATACTGTCAGAGAATGGTAGCTCATTTCATATATGGTAAATGGATTTCAGCTTGTATAACACTTTTCTATTCTTCTGACTACTTAAAGCACTTTTTTACACCTACAAGGTTTTAACTTGGTAATTTTTTCTCTTACTTACTTTGTCTATTTATGTTTTATATTTATACTTTTTATTATTATTAATATTATTGTTTTTTTGATCATTTAATCACTTGTTTTTATTTCTTTTACTACTCTTACCTTCTTATTGCTGTTATCTTTTTATTTGCTTTTAGCTCTTTTAGTTTCTTACATCTTTTTAAATCTTTGGTCCTCTTGGTCTCAGCTCGTGTTGTTGGGTTCTTGTGTTGCCTGGGTTCTTATGATGGTTCTTATGATGGTTCTTGTGATGGTCGGGTTATATATGTCTGTTGGGTATCGTGCACTTTGGGTTCTTTTCTGTTGAATTGTATTGAATTATTTTTAGTATTTTGCATTTGTTATGTTCTTGCTGTTGTTTATGTTCTTCTGTGTTCAGTTTAGTTTGTTCTTGTTTTTGCTGTTTGTCAAAGCACTTTGTAAACCTGTGTTTTTAAAAGGTGCTATAGAAATAAAGTTATTATTATTATTACACATTCACACACTGATGGTAGAAGCTGCTGTGTAAAGCCATTATTAACTTATTCCATTCATACACATTTACAAGCCGCCGACGAATCATTAGGAGCAACTAGGGTTAAGTGTCTTTCCAAAGGACACATCTGACATGTGGCTGCAGGAGCTGGGGATCGAACCCCTGACCTTTTGAGTTAAATCTTTGACTGACTGGCGGCGCGACCAGTCCCAGCGGCCCCTCTCTCTCCCGATAGAGCGGTGTTTTCTTCTTTTTCTAACTTTTCACTTTGGGAACTTTACAACGCCATCAGTGAGCAACAGACAGCCCACCCAGATGGATTTTTCATCATCGCAGGGGATTTTAACCATGCAAATCTCAAGATGGTTTTACCCCACTTCCACCAACACGTGACCTTTCCCACAAGAGAAGGTAACATTCTGGACATGATTTACACATCAGTTAAAGATGCTTACAAAGCTTCACCCCTCCCCCACATCCGCCACTCTGACCATATCAGTGTAATGCTAATGCCAGCTTACAGACCCAGGGTTAAAATCACCAAACCAGTTCTGAAGCAGGTATGTGTGTGGCCAGAGGGGGCCTCTGCTGCACTACAAGACTGCTTTGACACCACAGACTGGGAGATGTTTAAGCATGCAGCCAGCTACAACAACCACACAGACATTGAGGAGTATTCTGACACTGTTACCTCCTACATTAGCAAATGCATTGCGGATGTCACCACCACCAGAACCATCACCACCCGGGCTAACCAAAAGCCATGGCTGACAGGAGAGGTACGCGGGCTACTGAGGGCCAGGAACAACGCCTTCAGAGCTGGGGACGCAGCCTGCCTGAGAACAGCGAGGGCCAACATGTCCCGTGGCATCAGGGAAGCCAAACGCAGCTACACACTAAAAATAACCGGACACTTCAAGGACAGCAGAGACGCGCGGAGCCTGTGGCGTGGTATCCAGACAATCACGGACTACAAACCCAAGCCACAGACCTGTGACAGCAACACCTCTCTGCTGAACGACCTCAACAGCTTCTTTGCCAGGTTTGAAGCACACAACAGCACGCCCCCACAGAAGACCACCCTCCCCTCCCCACGACCAGACCCTGTGCCTGACTGGAGCCAGCGTGAAGAGAACCTTCTCCAAGATCAACACCCGCAAGGCTGCAGGTCCAGACAACATTCCTGGCCATGTGCTGAAGGACTGTGCAGAGGAGCTCAAAGATATCTTCACAGACATTTTCAACGCTTCTGTGAGTCAGGCTGTTGTTCCGTCGTGCTTCAAAGCCACCACCATCATACCCGTTCCAAAGAAGCCCTCACCATCCATTTTCAATGACTATCGACCCATTGCACTGACCCCCATCGCCATGAAGTGCTTTGAAAGGTTAGTCATGGCCCACATCAAATCCACCCTCCCCACCACCCTGGACCCCTAACAGTTTGCATACCGAGGTAACAGATCCACAGAGGATGCCATCTGTTCTGCTCTTCACCCAGCCCTCACCCACCTGGACACCAAAAACTCATACATCAGAATGCTGTTCATAGACTTCAGTTCAGCATTCAACACCATCATCCCTCAGCAGCTGATCGGCAAACTGGACCAGCTGGGGCTCAGCACTTCCCTGTGCAACTGGCTGCTGGACTTCCTCAGCAAGAGGCCTCAGACAGTGCGGGTCGGCGGCAGCACATCAAAAACCACCGTAATGAGCACGGGGGCCCCCCAAGGTTGTGTGCTCAGCCCCCTGCTCTTCACGCTGCTGACCCACGACTGCGCTCCATCCTTCAGCAGCAACCACATTGTGAAGTTCGTGGATGACACAACAGTGGTTGGTCTCATCTCCAACAACGATGAGACGCACTACAGGATGGAGGTCAGCCAACTGGCCACGTGGTGCAGAGACAACAACCTCTTCCTGAATGTCAACAAGACTAAGGAGGTTGTTGTTGACTTCCGGAGAGTCCCCACTCCTAAACCCCCACTGACCATCGACGGTGCTGCTGTGGAGAGAGTGAGCGGCACCAAGTTCCTGGGGGTTCACATCAGTGAGGATCTCTCCTGGACAGCCAACACCACATCACTGGCCAAGAAGTCCCAGCAGCGCCTCTACTTCCTCCGCAAGCTGAAGAGAGCACGAGCCCCCCCATCCATCATGTGCTCCTTCTACAGAGGCACCATCGAGAGTATCCTGACCAGCTGCATCACTGTGTGGCTTGGGAGCTGCACTGCTGCCAACCGCAAGACCCTGCAGCGCACAGTGAAGGCTGCTGAACGGATTATCGGTGTCCCACTCCCCTCTCTTCTGGACCTCTACGGTACCCGCCTCACCTGCAAAGCAACCAGCATTGTCCATAACCCCACCCACCCCTCACACAGCCTCTTCAGCCTCCTGCCATCGGGTAGACGGTACCACAGCCTGCGGGCCGGCTCCACCAGACTGGAAAACAGCTTCTTCCACCAAGCTGTCAGGAAGCTTAACTCTCTCCCCTCTCGTCCTTCCCTCCCCTCTGTCCCCACGAACACTGGACGTTGAAACCCCCTCCCGTTTGCCACCAAAAACTCTGGACTAATAACTCTGAAGCTAACTATTCAAAAGTAAACTCAGTTTACTGCACATATTTACACAAGTTTACTTTTTCTTAAAATGTTATTTCATTTATTTTATTTATCATTTTGTACCTTTTGCACAATTTAGAATTTCTTACTGTAAATATTATTTATCTTATTTTTACCTCATTTCATTTGATCTATTTTACCTTATTTTGGTTGTATTGCACCGCGGGACGGAGACAAACACAATTTTGATTCCACTGTATGTCTGGCATATTTTGAAATTGACAATAAAGTTGACTTTGACTTTGACTTTGACAGACGACCTATGGATCTACCACTGATCGGCAGCCGCCCCATTGGACCCAACGCACATACATATAAACACTCTGGTAAGACTTACATAAGGAATACATTGTTCCATTTTTTAATTCAGGCAGACATATTATTGTAACCGCTGTGGGTCAGTGGGAGTTCGTGTCGTTCGTCTCTCAATGGTCAGGAGTTTCGATCCCTAGCTCTTGCAGTCATGTATATAAATGGATCACTTAATACTGATGGACACATTTGAAGTGGTGAGAATGTGTAGGTGTGACCTGTTGTGTTAAAAGCGCTCTGAGTTGTCAGAAGAATAGCAAAGTGTTATACAAGCTCAAGTCCATTTACCATTTACGTATGACTCAGATGTGGCAGATGGCAAACGTTCACAGTGATCACAGATGTGCACTGTGTCTGCTGCAGAAGACAGACCTCCCTCGCAGCACCAGTGTTGCCGGATGGAAAATACAGCAATATCGTACTGCAGCTTTACAATTATCGTATTTTACTTAAAACTATCGTACATATTTTTTTAAAACGAGAAGGGTCCTTAATACCGCACTGAATAGCAACACTATGCCCTGCACACCACATTAATTTAAATAAACAAACAAAGGACAAACTTTTAAGTGACATTGAAATTGACAAATTATCGTACATTTGGACTTTTCTGCAATTATTGATCGTACATCGTACAGAGGGCAAAATTATGGTACAAATATGATAGTTATCATACATCTGGCAACACTGCACAGCACTGAATGCAGAAATATAGTTTTAACTATTTTGTTTTTAGCAGAGTGAAGAGCTCTGGAGTAAACCAGGGAAAAGAGAACAATGTAAGAAAAATGTTTTTGAAAGCACCTGTATCACATTTCCCTCCTCACCTTCTCAACAGATGCTCCATTTCTGCTCAGTCTCTAAAATATAGAGTAAGATTCAAATCTTTTCACGTTTCTATAGTATACACTTTGCTAAAGAAAATCATGGTGATTGGTCGGCCTATTACTCGACAGGACTGTAGGTTTCCTCACAGTATGTCCATTTGTCTCTGTGCTGCTGAAAGTTGATGTCAACGTCTGACAGTCGATCCCGACGTGTGGCAATATTCCCCGACAAAAAGTTAATGACACTTTATGATAGATGACACCTTATCTGTTTACCCATGATGCACCAGGCCATCACTCACTAAATTATTCAACGATGACAAGGGGGTGACTATCAGTAACGTGGCAGACATCATTCATATCTGTAACATCATCTAATTAAAAGACATCACTTCTGCCAGACAGCTTCCTTACTGCTAGCTGAGGCAAATTGATTCTCACCCCCCCCCCCCCCCCCCCCCCCCTAGTCTATGCAAAGCAGGGATGAATAATGCATGCACATTAAAGTCTTATCTGCTGTCCTGACAAACAATGTTGCCACGCTTTGAATATTCCACTAAGGTGTGCAAAGGGGTCCTTATTAGTGAGTAGTCGGGACAGGTGCCGTTTTCATAGGGGGAGTCATTCTAGGATTTACTGCCGTTCCTTTCCCCGAGCTTCGCTGTGATTCTGGACGCAGCGGATCAGCTGATTTACTTCACGACGGCGCTCAGTTTACGACAGCGCTTAAGGTATTTGCATAGATTTTTACAGCTGCCACTCACAGATTATGTCGGCAGTGAACTGGAAAAACTATAACTTTGCAAATAATTTTTCTCCTCAGGCAGCTGAGACCTGCTAATGCTCCATCTGAAAGCTACATGTCATTGAAACACGTGTTCAAGGCTACAACCTAAGTCATTACTGAAGACATCTGCAGTTGCATTCTGTCACTGACAAAGCACCTCGCCTCCCATATTAAGGACAAAGATGAAGCTTTAATATTGTGTTTTTGTGTTTGTACCTTCATATGGGAGAATACTAAACGCTATAAAGCAGATTGGCCTTGCTCAGTAAATCTGACTGACTGGTGTTTTTAACTCGACATAACAACAGCATAAAAAAGTAATGCTTCTCCAATTAGCATTTATGTCCTAATGAGAGGCTGTAGATGATGTTTGATGATTATTGGCATATGTGCAGGGTAGACAATGCAGCGCTGTGATCTGGTTTTGGTACAGATGGTTTTACAACTGGAGAGGCCAAGTACCTATGCTGTTAGATAGGAGTGGAACAAAATATTGATAGATACAGTCGGCATCAAGGGGAACGCCCACAAAAACGTCACATCCAGTTTGCGCTGAGGGGGAAAACAAACCGCTAGATACAACGCTAAAGTGCTGCTGTGTGCCCTTTGTCACTACAAATAAACCGAAATATCAAAATCTAAGGTTTCATATTTTACCCAACCGAAGCACTGAGCACAGTAGGAGAGAATGGAGGTGGTAGGATTGAGATTGTTTATGCCTGAAGTTAGCACTACAGAACGACACTTCGGTCCGTTTAGTCTGATCTTTCGTCCCATCTTTTAAAACGTATCCGCCAACAACTCTATCCTCTTCTGTTCAGTTTATGAATATATCTTTCTTTGTCAATTGACAGTAATGAATCAATATGGGACATGACAGCTTGTAAGCGCTACCATCGGAGTTCAAATTCCACGCATTTGCATTATTGGTGGCAGAGCGAAAGGATTATTTTCCCCCGCGGGAGGCCCCGCCCCCAACTATGACGCGATGCCGACTGTATCTATACGGTAATATGCCGTCATCCTGACTCGTGCGATAGATAAATGTACTATATTGATCCCAAACTGGGAAATTGTGTAATACAAATATAAATATTTTAATTTATAAACATACTGCACTAAACTGATTCCCTTACTAATTTCACTAACGTCATCACCACATCATGACACCTCATGGTGGACACCTCAAGACATGAACGAGGGAAAATAAGTGTATTGGCCAAAGAAGAAGTTGACAGCGGGATAAAAGAAGTAGAAGAAAGAGGTAGAATGTCCGACAGAGGTGGAAATATTGAGTATCCTACCATATGTCAATGTACATTATCATATTGTATCCATATATCGTATAGTACTGAAGTTATCATATCGTATTGTACAGTATCGTACCCTACCATATCGTCAGTGTTAATATCGTCAAAGAAATTAATGACGAAAATATTCGTTGACGAAGGTCTTTTTAAATTAGTCAAGTATGACGATGACCAGACGAAACTCCGTTATTTGATGATTTGATAAATAATATTACTTCATCATCTAATTGACGAAGATGTGACAAAACGAAAACTACATTACAAGTGAGGATTATCACGTACCCCATCAGCTGTTCTAAAATCATTGTAAACCATAGCAGACTTCATCAAAGGTGTGTGTGTGTGTGGTCCGTGAAGCCCCTCCCCCTGGAGCTTCTGATAATCAAAATAAAAGCTTGTGTCTGATTTTGTTGACTAAAATATCTTCTATTTTCATCAACTAAAATGATGTGCAATTTTAGTCAGTGACTAATTGACTAAATTAAATCAATAACAAATGACTAATATCTGACTCAATATAAAGGACATTTTCGTCAGGAGACTATGACTATGACTAAATTAGAAAATGGTGTGAAGATTAACACTGCATATCATACGGTATCCTACTGTAACATATCATGAGTTGCCTTTCAATTCCCTCCCCTAGTGTTAAAGAAATGTTAGTAATACTGAATCCATTGATATTGCCATAGAGTCCAGATCTCTGCAAATTTCAGCACTTTTGGATCACTTTTTTGTTTGCTTGTCCGTGCAGCTTTACAATATACCATATTATATTCTTTTTTTGTCTTTCTAACTAGCCTGACGCTGATGTGTTGATAAATGAACATCTCCAGTACTTCTATGGCTCCAGCCCTTTCCAGCATGACTCTGTAATCCTCCTAACATGTACGAATAAGAGTTCTATTGGAATTAAGAAAATTGAAATGTTCAGTGCAGTTGTGAGTCTTCTGAAAAAGGTTGAATTGGCCGACCTTACTATCAAAGCCTCTCCTCTTCAGCTGCCTCGCAGGCCCTTTTTTTCAAGCACCTAAGCATTTTTGCAGGCTGATGTAGGTCGATGGATAAAGTGAAGAAGACGCCATCTGTGAACTACAATGACCTCCAAGTGTGTCAAAGCACTCATTTAAATTCAACGGGTTGAACGGAGGTGGAACGTCTCGGAGCACTCCAGGAGAAGTGAATGAAGTTCTTAAGTCAAGTTGAGTTGTTGACAAAGACATAGAAACTGATATCAAGCACTTTATTATTGCCTGTTTAGATCCTCCATGTTTTTATAGTCACCTGAATAATTGAGCAATCATCGTGAAATGATTTAATAAAAAATGCTTTTGCGATCAGTCATTCATATTTTTCCAGCTAAATAACAACGTTAGGTAGCACATACTGATGAAGAATGGAGGTAAAAGAGAGGGAGGAAGACGGGTTGAAAGGAAGTCAGCCACAGCATTAAGATTTATTATCATTAAATATCCCATTTCCGTGCGTGAAGTTAAGCTGGGAGCTTGCAAAGAAAAGATCAGACAACTGAGGAGGAAGTAGCTGGAGTTAGAGAAACTTAATTCTTCAGAAAAAAAAACAAAAAAAACAGCGCAGCCCTCCCCGGATTGGCTGAGGCAACTTTCTTTTTTGTGACTTGCCAGAAGGGGTTTAGTTCTCCCACACATTCACGTATATGATGTGAAGAATAGCAGATGAGAATGAGACCCTTCCCCTTTTTGCCATTTTGCTCTCATGACTTTGTCTGCTCTAAGAAATGTTTAAAACACAAAAGGGGTCGACGAGATGAAGGTTGATTATGAATTCTCTCCGACTCCTAAATGTGTCAAGCCAGCCAAATGTCAGAGGAAACTGTGTCAGAGGATATTGAGCCGCCTGAAAATGTCAGACAGGGAGTATCGAGAGAGTGGGGGGAAACAAAAGGAGGAACTCGGCGCACATGTGTAGGTTTCACTCGGATTCAGCAGAGCACCTGTCATCGTTATGTTGCCTAATGAGGGGAGGGGTTCAGTTTGAATCCATGTTTAACCCCTCAATCAATCGAATCAAACACTCAAATGGGTTGAGATTACAGCAACAATCTGGAGTTCATCCTTTGACGAGATGTCAATTTGGAAGGAGCCATGTTTCCAAGCAGGTGCAACAAAGTTAAAAAAAAGAAAAAATCATCTGAACTGCTCCTCAGATTTCACAGTAAAACACACTCAACACTTGATTTTTCTTTTTATGAAGCACAGAAGGTTCACACATTTTCAGACAGCTTTGATTTTATGCCTTTTAAAAAAGGAAAGCAGAGATGAAGCAGGTGTTTCAGGATTTGGGGATTTATTCAAGTGTGTAAATCAATTTTGTCACGTGTTGTTACATATTCCTGTCTTCCTTTTTTAAACTTGAATCCCAAGTATTGAAATATTGGCCAGGCCACACACACAGGCATGCACACACATACAGAGACAGCTAAACTTCTAACTGGGCCTGATGTATTGTGCAAACTCTAAACCATCAACTTGGTTCCAACGTGGTAACCAGATATAGTCTCATTCACACCTTTGTTGGACACGCACCCCTCACCTCCCTGTCAGTACTCATATGGTGCATTCATGTGGTGTCGGAGATCTTAAATGCACATGAACGTCTACTCAAGTCGGAGCAACACCTCGGAAACAGAGGAAAGAATTAGGTGCCCGACTTGCCGACTTGGCGTCATAATCATTATCACCTGGGGGGCAAAATATGTTTTGTTCATGTTAAGATTTTCTTTATTAATTCACGTATTGCACATCAACTTTTTGCTCAAATATAACTTGTAACAGAGAAATTCAAACATCTTTGTTGTTGTTACAACAATCAGACTTACTGAATTCAAAATACGTAAATGCACTGAAGTCGGAAGAATGACTTCCATACTTGGAAACTGGGAAACTTCCGAGGAGCACCTGAATGCAGCAGTACCAACAAATCAAACCAGCCCACATTTGCAGGTACCTTATCGGCTGATTTATATTTGGATTTATATGATTTTTTTTTTCAATTTCATACCTACAGTACCCTATTTAAATGACGCTTGCAATGTGTTAATTATTGACCCTGATGAAAGCCACAAGCCGAAACATTTCAGTCTAATAAAGTTAATTAAGTTGATCTTCATAAAGTGCTGCTCTGGTTTTTTAACCTCTTCAAGCCTTTTTCACTCTCCTTACACCTTGGTTAGTCGGTGAAGTTGTGCCAGAAAAATCCTACTCTGCTTCTCTGGGACCGATGTATTACATTTTTTAGTCCTACACGCTCTTATCCATGCTCTCTCAAATGAAGGACGGGGAAAATGTGAGCAGAAAAATATCAGAAGCTGTCTTCTGAGCGCTCCATTTTTCAGCAAAGGCTTTTTTAAACTTTATGAAAAATAGAAAACTTGCAGTGTTTCTTTTTCTTCTTCTAAAAGGACTCAACAATTTATTTTAAAAACCTTCAAACTTACCAAAAGCTGTGTAAAACTCTTCTTTCGTCAGGTGCTCGTCGTCGTTGACATCGTTGTACTTGAGCAGGTCAAACAGCGTGCACTCAGAGACATCCTTGGACAGACCCTCTTGTTTGATGACCTTCAATGAAAGCAAGTGAGGTCTGTTAAAGAAAGTGAACTGTTTGTTGGACTATGCATGAATGGCTATTTCAAAAAGTCCGCCCTCACACATCCGTGGGTGCATACTCGGTACCTCATTCACACAGCCCATATAATAGCACAATACAGAAATACAATAATAACTCAATAAACATATCAAACCACATACAAAACCAATGAAGTCATCTCAGGGTGTCCATTCTCGCAACAGCTCAAATTCAAGTTTGGTGTTTAAAGGCTTTGTATGTGATTTTTCACACTTATCACACTTTTCCTATCTTCACTTTGTTTATAAGTGAATATAAAAGTTGTTTAATTGAGGGACTATGCTAACACAACAATGCAGCGCGAGTTGTTTTGATTTCATGCTGGTGCTCAAGGGCGACATCTGCTGGATCAAAAAATCACAAAAAAGCCTTTAAGACATTTTTGTTCTCCTAAATGAAAAAAATAAAAAATAAAACATAACCCTGTGAAATATAATGGAGTTATAAAATAAAGCAGAGTGAAATTAAAAGGAATAATCAGAAAAGTACGAGTCTCCCACAGTTGTACTTGTCAATGCGTTTACTTTGTGCCCTTAATCTGCTGTCAACTTTGAAAAAGTTTGGACACTATCTCATCTCTATTGTGAGTCAAGGTTACGTGCCTATTCTCAACTTTTGGTTGAATGTCAGAGTTGATGAAACACACAGATTATGAGCTGTCAGTTTGTCGTTTAGGCAGACGGAAGCTCGCTGAAGTTTTTCTCACAGTGGATGGTGAAAGTGCCCCCAAACACTGTGCAGGCTTTCTGATTATCCTGATCCTATTTAACCCCTCTCTGCATGGCCCCCAACAGTAAATCATTCATCACACTCCATCAGCTGTCAACACGCTGATCACATGGGACAGCGTGGCACATCATGACTCACATATCGGATCAGTGCATTTCCCCTTTTGCTTTCCTAAAATTAAAGGAGTCACCTGTAGTAGAGTTTTCTAGAAACCCTCAAAAACAACTCACTGTGCAAAATCAACAGAAGCTTTATCCTAAATGACTTGAGCTCATCTGCAAAATGAACTACTAATCCTCTTCTTGCTTGTAATAATTAGTCAATTCGTTTCTCACTCAAACCAGAAGGGAGCAAGTGATGACTAAAAATGCTTCTTGCAGAATCCTCAGGGAGAAAAGTTATGGAAAATCAGAAACATGCTTGCCTCTCTGGTCCTTCTTGCTTGCTTGCTTTCTGGAGTGATGTAGGTGTAGGTGGGGATATATTTGTACTGTAAGTGGTGATGCAGTCACAGGTTTTTTTTATGCTTTAACTCTATGTCTTCAATATTTCATGACATGGCCTTGCACCCCGCACACAAACTTGTGATTGCATCAGACTTCTGCAGTCACTTTCCTATAGCAGGTGACTGATTCATCCACGGAGAAAGGAGAAGAAGAAGAAAAAAACAGCCAGAAAGGCAAATGTTTTCTTGCTTCCAGGAGACCTTATGAGCTAAATGAACTGAGAAACATCATGGACAGGCTTTAATGTTTAGAGCTTCAAATGGAAGCTGAATATAATCTATACAGACACAGTAACACTGGCTGCTCAGTCAGGTATAACACTTACAAATTAAAGAAAGGCTACTTTTTTATCACTGTAAAACCGTTTAGACGACTTTAAAGAGGACATATTATCCCCCTCCTCCACCTTTTCAAATAGTCCCCTGTGGTCTAAATGAAACATCTGTGCTGTGCTTTGGTCAAAATATAACATGAATCAAGCACCAGAGGAGGTTTGTGACCCTGTAGAAACTAGCTCTCTCAGAACGTTCCTTTTTGGTGTGTGTGTCTCTTTAAATGCAATGAGCCCCGCCCCCTCACTCCGCCCCTCGTCGGTGTGTCTACAAGTTCAGCTTTGGGCTTCCAAAGCTGAACTTTTTTTTTTCTTTTTTACCAGAATCCCACTGTGACATCACAAGGAGAGCACATTTGAAACAGAGCATTTTTCTCTGTGTTGTAAGACTTATGCAGACCACAAACAAAGGACTGGATGGGTTTATTTCACATTGTGTGGGTCAGTAGACACTCAGGTTACCCAAATAAATGTTCAAAAATACTGTAAAAATAGATTTTTCATAATATGTCCCCTTTAAGTACACTCTATGGCTGCTTGAGCCAGTACGCTGATCACTGGAAAAAGATGTGAAAAGGTCATATATGATACAGAAGGGTCTAATAGAATGGTCTTTATTCAACTCTAAGAAAGAGGTTGTGTTTGTAAGGATCTCAACATGCTTTTTCCTGTTCTGCTTAGTTTCTATCAGGTAAGATTCACAAAATATTGGTGCATAGTTTGGGTTTCGGAAGCACTTTTCAAAAGACTTCCAAAGCTGCATAACAAACTGGATAGACTGTAAGGAGACACAGAAGCTCCGACCTTGAACTGTTTTTAATGGATTTTAATTGGAAAAACTCATATTTTTAAAATGCTTTTTTAAAGCTCCAAACCAAGCGGATATAGAAATAAAGTTTCTGCTCTCAGCTCAATGACCTGACCTAAGTTATTTTATTGTGTGTGCATTTTCTTTGTAGCATGACTGCTAAGAAGGGTTCAAAACTTATACTACTATCAACATAAAGGTCAAATATATATAAAGGCCAAATAAAAAGGGGGGTGCAGTCTTTAAATAAGCAGTGATCGGGTGATTTAAAGTTTATGTAACAAGTGACAGAGTGCAAACAGCAACCTATCGAGGGGAGTGAGAGGAAGGGAGACACCAGGAAGTGTAAAAAAAGTGAGGTAGGAGAAGAAAGGAAGTGAAAGGAAACAGAATAATGATCTGGATGGAGTCCATGCAGGACAAGGAAATGTCTCTGAAATTTCCGGCGGTCTGTCTTAGGTTAAATGATAGATTCAGGCGATGTATAAAAGAAAAAAGGAGGAAGTTTTGATTTGCCATTTTAAAAAGGGCACCCAGGACTAAAAGGCCAGGGACAATTGCTCCCCGTGCCCCTTCATGTGCACAGCCTAGCAAGTCAAGTAAGCCAGGGTGAGCGATTTCCATCCCAGAATTTCAGATGAGATCAGAGAATGCACCAATTATAAAAGGGCGCTTCAGGGCAAGATGGAGGCAGCCATAGTTTTCTACTTTTAACGGCTCATAGAACTGTGATTTTCCACTTTTTCAGGTCATGTTCATGTAAAAAAAAAAAAAAAAAAAGAGTACATTTCTTGTCGTTTGTGATGATCATCTTTTGTCACTTAGACAGTTCTCTGGTTTCTCAAGAGTTAGGGGGTTATAGAGATTTCTTTGACACTTGATGTAGGTGAAACTGAACCATTATGTTTTTATATCTTCTAAGGAGAGCAAGGTAACTGTATTGTATCGGCTATTAATTAAATTCTGATACAACATTTAATTCACCGGCATAAAAAAAAAAAATCATTAAAGACCCAATCCATAATTGCATTCAGACGCCCTTATTTTGAGTGACTAACCCACAACCGCCTTAGTTTATTACGTGTTTCATCACATTGATGAAACTATTCCACTGTGGCGTTCATCATGGACTCATTTATTATGCAATAATTCTCTTTTGGAGTGAAATAATGCTCAAGTTCAACATTTTTAGGATGTTTTTGTGTGTACAGGCCTGTAAAGTTTAGAGGGTCAAAAAACATCTTTATATTATAATCATGATTTTAAAGCTGTAGAGAATAAAGAGAACAAATCAAAATGCCACAAAGACATGCTTTTTTTCTTCTTCTAAGAGGGCCACGGATGGTTAGATGCTTGGATTCAAAAAATCAATAAATCAATCATTATTTGTATAGCGCCAATTCATAACGAGTGTTATCTGGAGACGCTTTACAAAAAGAACGTATGGAAAAATATGCAGGAAGGATTTCTCCTTTGTGTTCCTCACGTTCCTGTTGTCCACACTTTCTTGCAGTTGAGGTGGAGGTCGGAGCAGGCCATGCATGAATGAGGACGCCGACAAAACATCCTTTGACGTTAGCCCCGTAAGGTCCACCTGATATTTTAAAGTCTGACTATTCCAGGGAAGCTCAACACTCTTCGTTTCTTTGAGAAATCGTCTCATGACACTCTGAGTGAATTTAAATTTGCCAAGATTCCGACATGTGTCATGGATTAAAGGCAACAAAAAAAAAAAGGCAAGGGAGGCTTAAAGCAGCCCTGTAGGAACCTCTGAAAAGAGCTTCTCCATCTGGATGTTAACTATTGCTGACTAGCTTGTGTCATTCAAACACCGAGGGAGACTTGGAGCCGCACATCTTGAACTGGAAAAGAGTTAAAGGCATCACCAAGAGGTTTTGAAAAATAGGTCCAAAGTTATATTAAAAAACGGTTTAAAGGGGTATATTCACATTCATATTTGGAGCATACTGACAATATTATTATTCCTAGAATCACAACACACAACACAGGTTGTTGACTGTAGATTTCACTCACTTAGCATTGACTCTGCGTGTGCTGGCAGGGGGGCGCCGTGTAAATGTAAAAACATGTAAAAATATGATAATAATATGAAAATATGGTGGAAAATATCCCCATTTTGAGGCGATATTTGGATGCTTTAAACTCAAGAAAATGTTAATACATTCACTGGAGTCTAATGAGACCTCCCCTGTTGGGCGAGAGAGCACTGACAGAGCTAACCAAGGTGACCCCCGTACAGATGGGACATCTTACGGGATCAGCATCGAGACTGACCTAAGCACAGCAACTGGTTTCAAGGCTCTGGTTACCCTGCTTACCCTTTCAATTATTTACATACTTCTTGTATTGAATCAGTCCTAAGGTGCTGAGAGACAGTATTTGTTATGCACAGAATCTTCCTCCTTCTTCACAGCGGCCACAAAAAGCTCTTTTATACACCCCGTCCCTCTTGGCAGCGCCGGTCAAAAAGGCTGCAGCCTCCCGCGAGCACGACGCTCCTTTTGGCCCCACATTGCTTTTCAAAAGATTCACTTAGAGCCTTGTGCTGAAGCTACCAGAGGGAAGGGTAAGAGGAGGGAAAGTGGACACAATTATGGAAGACATCAAAGTGGTGAGTTTGAACACCTGAGCACACAGATGGATGGTTCATTTGTAGTCTCCTTTCGGATGGATTTTTAAATACAAATGACAGTTTTTGACAGACATCAGAGGTGCTGTGTGTGTGTGTGTGTGTGGGGGGGCTCGGTGGGGGGGGCTGTCTTCAAAGTTTGTGGGTAAAAAGAATCAGACAGTTCATGTACTTAAATACATTCTCATAAATGTTCTTATCAAGGTCGTTGCATTTTACCGTCAAACTTATAATTCAAATCATTAGAAATGTCCTCGTCCTCACCTGTGAGAGCTCGCCGGCACCTATTTGACCGTCGTTATCCGCATCAAAGCGTTTGAACATCATGTCGACCACTTGCTTCCTGGCAGCCATGTTGTCCTTGTGGGCGCCGTGGATCTTAGACCCCATGTAGCGTTTGTCATGCAAATCCAGAATCTTGGTTTTCAGCCGACGGTAGTCGCTCAGTCTGCAGTTATCATCTGGGAATAAAAAAAATGAAAAAGAAAGAAGCAGAAGGGTTAGAAGAGAACGAGTCGTGTGGAAGAAATCACTGCTGTTAGAGTTTCCGAGAGGGAAATATTTTATTTTATGGTCTTAAAAAACACGATTTGAATTTTAAGCAGATGTCTGAACAGATATTTCATGAACACTTAGATGAATCCCAGATGATGGAAAAGGTGCGTGATTAAAAGCGTTGATCTAAAGATTCCTAAAATTGGAAGCAATGTTTTCCAATATCAGCCAATTAGTACCTGTGAAATCTGCAATCCCCCCGAAGACTCGCATTATTAAACAATAAGAAGCTTGTTTATATCCAGCCAAACCCTCAAATCTGAGCACCTCTTTGATTGTCTTCATCACAATAACAAATGCTAAGGATTATTTTCCCGAGGGGGAGAACAAACAGCGACAGTCGCGCAAGCATTTCGTCCGCCTACAACACAAAGGAAAAAAAGACGAACAAATCCATCACACGGATGTCAAGAAGCCGAATCTGACAGCGGCAGAAAACACGATGTTGTTGTATTTACAATCCGCCATCAAAAGGCTGCAGATCAAAGAAGTCGACTTCATGAAAGGTTGAGCAGAGTAAAGTCAGAGGCAAAGGGAAAAATAATGAGTAGAACTAGGTGTTGACACATGTCATATCAACTCCTCATTGTTAGATCTGGGAGTGTTTCTCCCCCTAATAACAGTTACATTAGCTGGTGTCAACAAACCCACAGGAAGAAAAAAAAACTTTGTTGTTTCTTGAGATGCTTTTCAAAATCTCCTGGGAGAGGGTGACATCTCGAGCTTATCGTACGGAGTGATCAAACCTGGAAAGATATAGAACAAGAAGCTGCTTCTGTGGAGGAAAATGAACTTATTATGAGGGGGGGGGTGGAGGGGGTGATCAGGCGAGAATGATTTAGAGAGCGCTGTAATGAGATCTCCGCTCAGTAGAGCTGGGTGCTCGCTGGGAGCTGATGACTAAAATCAGAGCAGGAATCAGAGCGACCCCAGAAACCAAATGACATGTCATTATGGGATGCGTTTGGATCTAATTTTTGTCTAAAACATTCCTCCCAGCATTCCTTAGTGAAACAACTTGAGCAATCAAAATTGAAATGAGATGCTGAGAGTAATCCTGACACCGACCTTCATTTTGGGGGTAAGAGGGGCTGAAAAGAATTTCTAACACGTTGTCGGTAAAAATCAGTTCAACAGAAGCTTTTAAGTCATTTCCACTCTAATCACAATTCTGTGCGACCTCGTAACCATCCACAGATATTCAAACTTTACTTCCTGGCATCGGTTTATTCAGCACTGTGACTAAACAGGGTTTGAGCTACAACAGTGATGAAGTCTGATTTCATTTTTC
This sequence comes from Labrus bergylta, assembly GCF_963930695.1. Classification (NCBI taxonomy): domain Eukaryota; kingdom Metazoa; phylum Chordata; class Actinopteri; order Labriformes; family Labridae; genus Labrus; species Labrus bergylta. Next base: position 27,995,486 of record NC_089203.1, on the reverse strand, counting down.
ATGGTTAAACATGAAAGAAAATGTTGGCAGTGTTGGAGTGTTACACCGTCTCTGAGAAGGATCAGCGATATGCAGTTTGTTAGACATGTCCCAATCTAAGTGTTCATTTGAAAACCAGACACAAAGAAATAACAAGAAGTCATGGAAAATCATCGGTATTGGAATCGGGCAAAGGCTAAATCGATATTTGAAACAAGTATTGGTACTTTTCACAATAGGTGCATTTATAATAATAATAATAATAATAATAATAATAATAATAATACATTTTATTGAAAGGCGCCTTTCAAAACTCTCAAGGTGACCTTACAGAGCAGAGATAAAAACAACAAAGTAACAACACAACAATAAAATTAACATTAAAAACACAAAAGTACAGGATGTAGAGGAGTTATGAGACTGGATGGAGGATGATCAGACTGAATATGCCAGTTTAAAAAGATGTGTTTTGAGATGAGAGTTGAAAATGGAGAGAGAGTCGATATTACGGATTTGTGGTGGGAGGGAGTTCCCGAGTTGGGGGGGCAGAGCGGCTGAAGGCCCTGGACCCCCATGGTGGACAGGCGGGCTGGTGGTGAATTTATAACTCAAACAGTATGAAATGGACTTGAGCATGTGTATTTCTTTTCTAGTCTTCGGACAACTCAGATCACCGCAGGTCACACCTACACATTCACACACTGATGGTAGAGGCTGCTGGGTAAAGAGACCATCAGAAGTAACTGATCCCATTCATACACATCAGGAGCAATTCAGGGTTGAGTGTCTTGCCCTACATCGGACATGTAGCTGCAGGAGCTGGGGATCGAACCCTGGACCTTCCTGTTGAGGGATGACAGACTCTACCAACTGAGCCATTCCCCTCATCTGCAAAACATCAGTTGTCTGCACAGTCAGAAAAGTTTACATTTTGCTCATATTCAGATATGGAACAGCCTCTCCTGTCGAGCAGCTAACAGCGCTGTTCCAAAGGGGTTTTTTGCAAACTTAGCTGCCAGTCACCCCAAAGCATCAGAGCACCAAACAAGACTGGTGTTGTTCTGACCTGCATCCTATGGCTGTCTATTGTTTCTTCAGGTCTCACTTTGTAACGTTTACAGCCCGCCATCCTGTCACTCCTGCGTTGCTCTGTTCTGTGAACAATTGAGCTGTCCTAAAAACTAAAGATTCCCCACAGCTCCTCCTGGATTATGTAACTTGTAAAATTGATACACGTCCCCAAACCCCGGTGGAGAAAAAAAAAAAAAACAATCATGTAAAATATTCAACATAAATGTTGGCATTTAATGCATTGAACCAGAGTAAGCTTACAGCTGGGTTTCCTCTTCGTCTGAAAGGAGATACATGATAAAAACAGATGCCTCGATAAGAGTGTATAACTCATTGGTGTAAATAAGAAAGTCACTTCTTTTGCAGCCTCCGGCTCCAAATCCAGTTTTACACCTAAAGGACCCTTTGTTAGACAATGTCTCCCCCATCAGAACACCTTATGGGGGAATACTTTTGGGAAAAACAAGACTCATGTGGAATCTCTGTCAGTGATTACTGACGCTGGTGTGGGTACTGACAGGGGGTTAAACACCTGACTGAGACATTTAATGTTGGTTTTTCCTTTGATTTTTTACCTGTCTTTGTGTTTTAACAAGGCCTCTGTTGTTTCAACTTGGGCCACTGAATAACTGAAAGATCCCAAAGCCAGGTGGAGAGAATTAAACATAAGCACGGAGCTAGTGGAACAATGCTCCCGTTTGTTTTAGGAGGCACACCTGTCACTGCTAGAAACAGCAGAGTTGTTGACAGATGTTTGAGCTGCACACTCACTCTGAAGCTTCCTGCAAACATCAGGGTGGGAACAACAACAGTGTTGGCTGGTCTCCTCTTCCAGCTACTGCAGATAAGAACACAGCTGGAAGATCGATTAGATTACTAAAACGCTTTGGCTTTCAAAAAAAAAAAAAAAAAGCAGAGGTGACTGGTGACTTCTTGGGAATGGAATTGGCAAGGTTTAATTCTTTTCCTGTGAACGCCATGAGCCTTTAGAGCGCACGTCGTTCAGGCTGCAGCATGCCACATATCATGGGAGAGGGTCTGTTTTGACAGCCGTCAGTGCCAGAGAAGCTGTCTTAGTCACAAATGGCAGAATGAATAAAAGATAAATGGCTGCTGGCATAACCAGGGGATATGAAGGTCAGTTACGTCAAAGGAGCACATGCTGGTGCATGAACACACAGGCGCAAAGGTACACAAACACACACAAAATGTATAAGACAACACACATATGCCAACAGTCTCAAAACATATTAGTATCCAAACAGTAACATTTTTTAATTAGCTGCTGTTATTTCTCACAATTAAAGTTAAAGGAGATCTTTCATGCCGATCCATATTTGAATACATACATACAGTATAATGTCACCATGTTGAATGTCTATACTAAACCACTGCAGCATTTTTTCCACAACGTGGTTTCCTGCTGCTCTGAATGAGACTTGACCAAAAATCTGACATCAGGTTCTGCCGACGTATTAGAACAAAGCATAGAGCAAAGATGTAGGACAGGTTCAACCTGGTAGCTCACTTAAATTTCCCTGTGACTGCAAAAAACAGCTGGCCAATCAGAGCAAAGTGGGCACGTGGGGAGGCGAGCCTTAAAGAGACAGCATCTGAAATGAACCATTTCAGGCAGAAGCATTTTACTGATGCCAGTATGAGATAAAGAAGGAGATTTTTGAGTTACACATCTCGCAACGCTACTCAATAGGTGTCCTAAACTGACCTAGTTAGTGAGAATAATAGATCTCCTTTAACCAACATACCTTTTTTAAAGCAAGCCATTATGGAACAATGAACAGCTTAGAAAATATCAAATACAGTCCAGTGCATCAAGTCAAATCAAGAAGTACTAGTAGCATTCTCAGTCTGGTAGAACTGATTTTTTTTATGGTTTCATAGTGACTCAAATTGCATCTGAGCTGTGTGGGATTCATTAGAATGCAAACTGCTTGGTTCCCAGAAAGATCTGGGTGTGTAATCAATCAACACACAAAAACAAATTAAGTGATTTTTATCCATGATGCGTTTGGACAAACTATGGCTGCCCCCTCATGCTGATGACTTCGATCATCAGTCAAGAAGATCGGGTTTGAACCTCATGTTGTCAGTCAAACCTTCTATGTTTCATTTGCTGTGTAATTGTACAAAGAGGAAGCAGAGTGACCTGGCTGTTAATAAACGTTAGTGGAATTCAATGGAGGACATAGTGCATTTCTACATTCTATTTATTGGGTGAATTATCATTAGCTAAAATATTGTGCATTCTTAAAACCAAAACTGAAAAATAAATGAACAATAAAAACCAAAGTCCTAAAACAAAGGTTGACTGCAACTGTCATCCATTCTGTATTATGAGATGTTTAATGATCCCATATTATTCCCATTTTCACCTTTCATGTTGGCAGTCTGTGAAACCTATAGAGCAGCTTTGGAGCTTTAAAAAACTGGCATCCATAAAAACAACCTGATTTTAGCCTCTGCCTGAAATGGGTTGTTTCAGCTTGCCGTCTCTTTAAGGCCCCCCCTCCCCACATGCACACTTTCTTCTTATTTGCAAGGTTCTCTGGAAGCCTTTCGCGGGCAGAACGCTGCAGGAGGTCTCTCTCCAGTGCCAGAAGAAGAGAGCCTATATGTAAGAGGTTTCACCGGCTTACGTCGAGGCCTTAAGCCATCTCGGCATAGTGCCCTATGCGGTATTCTGGGATTACTCCAATTTATGTTTAAGTTATGAGCTGAAACTTTGCCCACCTTTAGGACATCCAGCATTGTTAACACTACATGTGAGTTTTAAAACAGGGATCAACATAAGAATCTAACTTATGCATGAATGTAGCTGAATGTTTGGAGAAGCTGAGTGGGGCTTTCTGGCACAACTTCACCAACTATCAAACAGGCTTGAAGAGGTGAAAAAGCTCCATCCACACAGCTGAAAAGTGTCTCATAAGGTAAATAAAATTGATCTTCATACTACAAGTGTTGCTGAATGTTTGCAATTTAAACCGGAGGCAGGTTGAGCAATGCATGATACTCACTTAAAGTGTTTGTCTCTTGCCTGTCATGTCACCGAAAAACATGTCATGACCCAAATACACCTCGTACACTTTATGGAAAAAGTATGATTTCTGCTGGACTGAAAAAAAAAACATCCAAGTGTTTCCTGTCTCCTCTATTCTCACACATCGAGCACAACACAACAGCCTGACCTTCAAACAAGCTTTAAGAGGACGTTTACAGACAAATAAAACCTCAAAAGGAATCTTAAAAAATGTTCTTCTCTTGTCATCCGACGTCTGTTCTATCATATAACATTCTTTATACAATGTGGACCTGTTGTTCCTGTTTTCCAAAATTGGTCAAGGGTGTTGTAGCAGCACCATTAGCTGTAAGATCTGCACTGAATCGCTTTAGTGTAATGCAGGTTTCGGCTACATTATTCATGGTTGAGACATGTAGGGCAGAAAGGTTGTGTGGAGAAGCCCGCCGATATAACTGAATTAGGTGGTTTGGAGTCAGGCTTTGAACATTTTTCATCCACTCACAGGAGCTTTTACTCTCAATTTTTCACTAAACCTCTCACTATTTTGTGGGATTTAAAAAAATCTTTGGAAAGGCATCTTTTCTATAACTGGGCTGTTAATCTGTCAGAGTGGCTTTTAGTCAAAAATGTCCATGAAGTGGTATTTCATGGGTGGGCGGTGTTAACGTCTGAACACTGGTGGTAATAGCTATGGACGGGATGCAGCTTTACTGTTGGCTCTGACGGCTCAGTGACCTTGCTGGTGACGAATGTCTCCGGTCAAATGGGCGCCATATGAGACGAGTGACTGGCCAGGCTCCACCATGAAGAGCCATTGCCTTGAACTGTTCCTATAACGTGGAGGTCAAGCTCCCACCTGGAGGAAAATCCATGTAAGGGTGAGAGGACTCATATGTGCTTCATTGATTGGAGGGGGTAGATCATTTGCTTGATTAAAGCTATTTGTTGAAAAGAGTAACACAACAGCAGACGTCCTGTGTCCTGTGAGTAAAGAGTTTCATTATTCAAATGAAAGACCAAAAGCTGTTTTTTTAGTCAGAGCCATTGCTGCCAACTCTCACTTTTATTTGTACATCTGGTAAATTACTAAACGGGAAGAATAGTTTTTTTTACAGCCTTTTTGAGTTGAAAGAAATAGTCCATTGGTTGTATTGTGTTGAGTGAGCTACTTAGCAGCTCATGGTCGATAGAAAGTGTTTGAAGAGTGCTTTGAAAATCCTCTCTTTGGAAGAAAGAAAATGTCTTTAAATTAGAGATGCATTAATTGTGAAAAAAGCACCAATGTTTTCAGTAACAGTCTAGTCGATTGCCAATTCACATAAGTTTATAATTCCTTCTTGTTAATTCTTTGTGTCTGTTTTTTCCAATGAGCTATGTTTTTAATTTGTTGTTAGTAGACCCTCTTCTTAAAATGTCACTAGCTCATGTATTATAAACTGCATATCGCTGATCTTTCCCAGAGATAGTGTAACACTCCCACACTGCCAGAGTTTGTCCAACAGGTGACTTCCTCTCCCTAATGACAAAACTCTTCTCTGAATCAGCTACGTTAGCTTTATTAGCTTTGCAGCTTTAAACTGATGCAACACAACAGATACACATCGGCTACTGGCTTCTGTGCATGACACACTATTTGCTGACGGGCTGATGATTGTCAAGAGGGCAGATGCATCATCCAATACTTCTTAATATTTTGTTTTGTTGTTTTTTAATTTGGTGATATTTCAACATTATTTAGGCTTCTGAATATTGTCTATTTTGTTATTTGTTTAAAATGTTGTTGTTTTTCTTACTGTGCAAATAAATAAATAAATACTAAAATACTGACGCTGAACCAATGCATCGGTGCATCCCTACTTTTTAAAAAGGAGTAACCCATCTGTTATGGCACCAGAGGGAGCTGCCCGACTGACCTTGAGTTTGTTCAACCTTAAGAAAGAACATTTGAAAGTGTAAAACAACCACCAACACATCAGTATGTGTTGAGCCAGAAAGACTTGAGCCAACTAAACAACTGCATCCCACTGTTTAGCTCTACTTGAGCGTGTGACTCAAGGCAACAAAAGCCTCAAACATTTTTTTTTTAACTTTGCATCATGAATTGAACATTAGTAAAAGAGTCATTGATGTCGGACAAACAGATTCATTGTGACGACCTAGCCTGTTGCAAGAAAGTGAAATAATTATATTCACTTCAATAATCTGATTCCTATCATGCTGAAAAGGTAGGAAACGACACAAAAGGAGGAATTTCTAGAGATTACAAAGAGCCTGTCCAGCAGCATTGGCTTATATCTACTAAAATACTCAGAAGATTTTATCAGTCTGCAACAAATTACATCTCTCATTGTACAAGCCCTTTGTGAAAAACTGCCAACAGAGATTACTGGACATAAAATATGCACAAACAGATAGCTGCTGATGAAGTAATCTTTCTACATGCTTGGTGTTTTCAGAGTCCGACCTCCTCCCTTAGCAGGTGATGATTCTGTGGATGAAATGGAAACTAAAGAAAATAAATAATGTTGTACATGAAAAGTATCAACAGGATTTAAACAAAATCCAACACTCAGACAAGTTGAAATTAAGAGTAAAGATAAAGGCTTAATGTGACCATAGCAGGAGAGTCAATACAGCAACCAGTACTGATTTATAATTTACCTCCTGATTCATACAGGTGACTCTCATCCTGCTTTAAAATGCACTAAAGACTTCCCCTCTAATCAGACCCATGCTGCCATTAAAAAGAGATCAGATAAGGGCCAAGGGTGTTCTGTGACGCTGCTGTAGTACGACTAAATGTAAAGTCCAGGGTCCTCAGGCCATTACAAGAAAAAGAATAATTACTGTGCCGAGAAGGAGCCTTCTACTTCAGCTATTCGCGTATTTTTAAATCCAGCAGCTTCATTCAATGTGCTTGCTCAGTTTGAAATGTATTTATTGAAGTCAATGAAAAGAACTGCTGAGCGGTTCATGAGTTACTTCAACAATGCAACTTTTTCACCAACTGGGAGATGTGAAAAAGCTCACATGAGATCAGAATACATGTTTTACACAATGGATATGTAGATGTAAACTATCCATAACGATTATTTCCTAAAAAAAACCTCCTTAAAGGAGCAGTATGTAACTCTGACACCTAGTGTTTAAAATGGGTACTGCAGTCCAAATTCTAAACATAGTAGAGAGCTGTCTCCCCCCGCCCCCCCCCCCCCCTCTCTAGAGTGGATGCTCACTCAGGTCACCATGTGGTGGACTCTGAAGCTTCAGTGTTTATCCAGCTCTGCATGGGTCTGTAAACCTTTCTGTGTTCTAACCTCTCTCCATTTTTCAAAAGCATCTCCAATATTGATCCTAGTTTGATCACGTTTCTGCTCGTGGAGCTTATTAGAAACATGCAGAGGCTTTTTAGGTCGGGTACAATCACTTCTATCTGAGCCACTTCTCTTGACCGCTTCCATCGCTGCAACACCTGTTGACCTGATAACTGCTCTCATATCTGGCAAACCGAGGGGCGTCCAAAACGGGGGTGCCTTAAAGCCGCCTACCTTCTCTGGTCCAAACAAATCCAGAGCATTCAGGAGCAGAATCTAAAGTTAGAAGGAGGACATACTGGCTGCTGCATTGTTGTCAGAGAAGCCAGCACTTCAACATAGAATGTTTCCTAAATGTCTGATCAGATAGTGAGGTCACTTTATCATTTCATTCAGTAGATATATTGCAGATTGTTCCCTTAAATTAAAAATGTAGCCTCTACGATTTACTGAAACATATGAATCAATTCAAACTGACTTTGTCATGATTTAGATTCCTGCCAACATCATGAGAAAGTCTCAGCTTTATGATTACATTTCAATGTATTCCACTTTGGGGAAGAAATGTTCCCACTATATACTTTAATAATATTATATGTGTCTATTAAATAACATAGTTCATGTGATACACAGAATATAAAGCATTAGAGTCAACATAGCGTCATAAAAAGAGCATATTAAGGGCATTCTTTAATGCATGAACTTATTTGGGTTTTGTTTAAGCCGAGTCTTGTGGATTAATGTACTTGAAGTTTTGTACAGTATGTATGTTGTTAGCTTTGTCTTTAAATCATTTTCACTGTTTTTTTTGTTGTTGTTGTCATTACAGGATGATTTAGTTTCCCATCATAAGAAAATGTCCAACATCCTGGCATCGTGGCACTTCAATTAACCTGGAAAACAACCACATGCCTACAACAGAAGAAAAACAACAAAACTTGGCGTGCAAACGAGAAACATGATGACATCCTCCTGAGTGCTGCAGCAGCGATCCACAGGGAAGAGCTGGATTGTGATAAACAAACTAGATGATGCATGAAGGCTAACAACAATGTTGGCTTTTAAGTATCTGTTTTTGCACAAAGCTTTTTTTTGCAGATATGGGAGTAATGAAATTGAAGTGACATCAACATTTTGAACACCTGCTTTCTAGGCAGCTCAGAGGATTCACTTCCGTGCACCAGGAATCTGCAGCTATCGATGCACACTGTGATTTCTGAGTGACGTCTACATATACAGTGCTTGATGCTTTTAAAAAATATACTAAGAAAATTAGACAGATTGTCTCCTAAAATGCAAATCTCTGCTTGTCTTATGTTGCTTTTCTAGTCCATTTTTATTTGGATCCAGGAGTTAAAAAACCACTTCTCTATTTTGGAAAACAAAATAAAGTAAAATAATGAAAAGAAAAAACCTTCTGCATGCTGTTTTGTTTACTGAGGCGATAACCATGAGTGAACCCCCTAACCCCTCCTCCTCCATCTGCCCGTCTAAAAGCACCACTGTTTTATTTATGTAAAGAAAAGGGTGGCTCAGCAGAATGCCTCGAGTCAACTCGGCCGAAAACTGTCCCATCCTTGCACCGCTGAGTCTGCTCCGCTACCACTGCCACCCTCCCCCTCCTCCAGCTTTTCCATCTCCGCCACCGGGGCCTCGGGTACTGCCACGGCTCACAATACATCAAGACAGCGCAGCGTGACAACTGGGTTACCCAAATCAGAGGTCACTGATTGCAATCTTTAAGAGCAACTAGAGGTGTCACCGCGGCAACACCTGACTGGATCTGAAATGGATATCTGGGCAGTAGGGCAGCAATCTCCTCACAGCCGCTCTGCCTGGGATGATACAGATGCACAAAAAAAAAAAACTCAGAGCAGACCTCAGGGACAGATAACAGACTTTGTATATTCCAGAGTTTAGAGTCAAACTTTCAGTTTTCTCTCTGACTGTCATACTGAATGGCTTTGCAGCTTTATAAATCTGAAAGGTAAGAATTAAAAATTGAGGTTTTCTTGACCTTGAAAACAGATGCAAGGAAAACATAACACTCTTAACATAAAGTCTGTTTATTTACAATCTTATTGCATGATCATCATCTGTTAATGGAGTTTACAGAGCTATCATGCGGCTGGGACACTTTATCATGCACTATGGTGGGTTGCTGTCTGACGCTTCTTTTCCAAAACAAACAAACAAACAAACTTGAACGCTCCGGTCACATTCCCATGAGGCCGAGGTGACATTTTGGAAACTTGCAAATGTGACTTCTACAGTCAACTTTCTCATCAGCTACCCTGACATTTAAGGTCGCACTGGTCTCTAAATGAAGGTGGTCACACAAAGAAACTAGCAGAGTCACTGTTCCTGCTGTAGCTGGTTAACTTGACTTGAAGTGTTTTAATAGTGGCTAAATATTTGAAACAGTGAGCAACAATATCTAAATAAAAACAAGAGCAAGACGATTTGATCTCTTCAAAGATGTTTTATTATTTTTTAGAGTTGAATTAACTTTCTCAACATGAAGGAGGAGGTAATGCAGATAGAAAGAAATGTCATCGTCATTGTAGCAAACTGTTCTGTTCTGAAGAGCTCTTACACAGCAGTTTCTTTTCTGGAGGGGGGGACTTTACTTTGAGGACAATTTTTTAACTTTCTGAGTTTTTCGGTAACAGCTCAAGATAGATTCCCTCCTTCATTCAGTCTCTGTCACTTCTGTTTCCTCCCTGGATGCAAGCGTAATTCTCTTCCTCCCATCTTTCATCAGGGCTGCTGCACTTCCTCATGTCTTAATCTTTGATGTATTACGCTCCACCCCTCCTCTCTCACCTTGAAGGGGATCATTATCATCCAGCAGGCTTTACTTGAACCTCAACACAGCAATCTGACTCGTCCCCCTCCCACGTTCATCTTCTTCTGTGGGTTTTTACACAAACTTCTAAAGGCTATAGTGTTCCAATCTGCAAGATATCAACTGAATTAAATGATAAAATGACCTTACTCTATCATCAGTCATTAAGGAAACATGCTATGTTGAAGTGCTGGCTTCTCTGACAACAATGCAGCAGCCAGTATGTCCTCCTTCTTACTTTAGATTGAGGTGTTTAATGGTTTTGTTTGGACCAGAGAAGTAGGCGGCACCCCCACATGGCTGTTTTGGACGCCCCTTGGTTTGCCAGGCAAACAACAAACCAGCAGGTGTTGCAGCGATGGAAGCGGTCAAGAGAAGTGGTTCAGATAGAAGTGATTGTACCCGACCTAAAAAGCCTCTGCATGTTTCTAATAAGCTCCACGAGCAGAAACGTGCTCAAACTAGGATCAATATTGGAGATGCTTTTGAAAAATGGAGAGAGGTTAGAACACAGAAAGGTTTACAGACCCATGCAGAGCTGGATAAACACTGAAGCTTCAGAGTCCACCACATGGTGACCTGAGTGAGCATGGACTCTAGAGAGGAGGGGGGGGACAGCTCTCTACTATGTTTAGAATTTAGACTGCAGTACCATTTTAAACACTAGGTGTCAGAGTTACATATTGCTCCTTTAAGGAAAGTTCTGCTACCATTAACAGCAACCGCCCCCCCCCCCCCCTTCAGTTTCAGCAGTTTACCAGGCTTTTCCTTTAGCTCTGTTAGACCCTCATAATGTTGGTTATGTCATAAGTTCTGATGGTTCATAACAAATCTTCTTCAGTACACAGGGGAACATATGGCTCATCTTAACTCCCACATTGTATTGAAAGCATGGCGTGTGAATGCTGTTAGCTGGAGCACATTTAATTATCACAATTTATGCATTATGCAAGTGAGAGAGACTGCAGATAGGAACACACTTCTTAAAGGCTTCTTTGTTTATAAGTGTTATTGCTTTTGTGTTGGAAGTCATTTTTTCAGGACAATCCTCAGATTTGATGAAATATGCAGATATAAACTAATTTCCCCACATCATCGTACACCACCAGACACACACAAACAAGATGACGGATGTAGACTGAAAAAAAAAAGGAAAAAGAGATGGCGAGAAGAAGCTCTTTGTTTACTTCTCAAATGTGATCCCAGTAGAGTCGCTCACACAGAGCTTATTCCTTCAGCACACCTATGCCGAGACATCAGATCAACACATGGCTGCAGGTTTATATTTGGACTTTATGGTATACAGACTGGGGAATATTGTTCTCCACAGTTGGGCCGTATGTCGACCGGTGGTGGCTTTCCACTAGACACGGGGACATTTATCAGATGTCACTACTGTAGTTGATTTAGAGATTTAATACGAGAGACTAAAGATCAGTGGGAAAAGCGAGCAAAATGAGACGAGTCAAACATTATAAATCAAGTTACTCTTGCAAAAAAAAAAAAAAAAAATGCAGTCTTGCTGTAATAAATCATCCAGACACACAGAAGTGATGATGTGCCCATTTTGGACCACTCATAGTGCAGGCAGGTTAGCCAAGGCTTAGTCAGTGGATATGAACTTTTACATTCTGCTCTCCTGTCGGGTTTTTGTGTTCACATCATCGTGGAGACATCTTATTCGAGGAGAGGGTAAGAGCTCACTTCTTTTGTTAAAATCTATTTACATATGCCAACATGCTGTGAGCAATGACAGAGATTCTGTGATTAAACGCTGTAACCTTCAGTCTTGTGAATTCATCATTAGTGAATGCCAAAAAATAATTTGAAAAATGTTTCTTTCATATCTTGCAAGGACAGCGTAATATTTTCTGTCAGACTTGTTATGCTTAGTTGCTGTTAACCCCTCTCTTAGAGGGGACATATGATAAAAAATCCACTTTTACAGTGTTTTTGAACATTTAATTGGGTAACCTACAAAATAACCGACCCACAAAATGTGAAATAAACCCATCCAGTCCTTTGTTTGTGGTCTGCATAAGTCTTACAACACAGAGAAAAATTCCATTTCAAATTTGCTCTCCTTGTGATGTCACGGTGGGATTCTGGAGAGACACACACACCAAAACGGAGCGTTCTGAGAGAGCTGGTTTCTACAGGGTCACAAACCTCCTCTGGTGCTTGATTCATGTTATATTTTGACCAAAGCACAGCACAGATGTTTCATTTAGAACACAGGGGACTGTTTGAAAAGGAGGAGAAGGGGGATCATATGTCCTCTTTAACATGCAGTGCTCATCGATTGATACAAGTACCTAACAACAAATTAGTAAAAATACAAATCCTACAGCCCACAGTATATATCCATGAGTTGAGTCATTATGATGGAGATAAAAGTAGTCCAGCCCAGCAGGAGGTCTCATTTGAACAAATCCAACCCCCGACTCAGTATGAGTTTGACAACCCCGCTTTAGACTGATCCCATATATGAAACAAATGAGCATTTTTACATAGAAGAATTAGCATTACATTTGATTTTAACAAATGAGTAACTGCTGAATTCAACGATACAAATGAAGGCCTCTGAATTATTCTGTAAGTGGGTTTTTAGTTGAATATGTTTTGTTAAATGCTTTGTTTTTTGTTTTTTTAAATTGGAAACACATGTTTGAGTTGGGCTCCAATTCATTTAAACTTTGATTAAACGTCAAAAAGGTGTGAAAAATGCTCATCACAATCTCTGAAAAGACCAAAGTGACATCTTCAAATTGCTTCATTTGTTTAACCAATACTTAGAAAGCAGAGACCTCCCTCTCCCTCAGACTGTCATAGAAGATAAAGTAAAGTAGAAAATCCTGACATTTAAAGGGCTGGAGGTAGCAAGTGTAAGACATCTTTTCATTGATTAATAGGGAATTAAGACAGTTGGCGACCAATCTGACCAATCGGTTCTAATCCAGCTCTAACAAGTTTAAACACTTGAATAAATACTGATCCAACTCTATCTGCTGGGGCTTCTCCTGCATTCAGAAATTGGAGGCGGCCGGCAAATTTCACTAGCCAGAACACATTTCCAAGAGCAGCAACTTGTGAATTTGTCATTCTATTTTCAGTTACAGCTGTACGCATGGTGGTGGCGCTGTATTGTAATCAATCCAGTGCACCAGAAAATGTGCTGCCATCAACAAAAGAGGAGGGACAATGAAAGGAGAGGAAGGTCATTTTTTTCCGGTAAGCGCGTCTGTTTGTTTTCTGTTGCGCTGCTGTACAGACATATCCCACCCAATGAATTGTCCTACAATTATAAACATCTACATGCAGATTTCTGAATTTGGTGTTCAGCCTGGGGAAGGTACATTTATTTGACTCAGCTGGGAACATTAGAGACTCCAGACTGCAGCACATTTCATGAACAGAGAGTCACACAGAGTACCACAAGGATTCATGTTTTTCCACCATAAACTGTACACCTAACTATGGATAACACGTATGGTTCATAAAATCAAAACACACTGCGTGCCCATGATGACAATAACTAATCAGACCTATTATGTTTTTTGTACCAGGCTGTAAACATGTTAATTTTTGCTGTAAAAACGCCTGTGGTGTGTATGTGACTGCCTGTGTTCCTGCAGCCAGCCTCTAGTGGACACTCGACACATTGACACAGTGGCACATTAACGTAGGAAAGGTACCACCACCGCCTCATTTTAAACCAGGAAACACCCTGATCTGCTTTGAAGATTATAATTGTGTTAAAAGCTTGAGAACATTAAGTGAGAGGACTTTGAGTTGGCCTTACTACGCTGCTGTTTTGGCACTGCAGTGTGGAATGTCTCCTGTAGCTACCTAGTTAGCTAACCATTAGCAGAGCAGATTACTTTTAGCCTACATTTCATCCAGCTTTCTTATTTGAACTTTTAGCTCCTTTGACTCAGCATATCAGTGTTTACTTCACCCCTGAGTGTATTCCAGTCCCCGGAGAGCTCAGCCTCTGAGAAATGATTGTCCTGTATGAATAAAACTGCAGTCTGCCATGAGTGTGTTTGTGGTCCAGAGGATTACAAGAATCAATCCAGCTTTTATGTAATGTCTAGTAATATACTGCAGGCATTAATGGATACAAGGAGGCATCTAGACTCTCTCTTTCTCTTCGACTATAAAGCAGACCCTTATACTGACCGGCATTACCTCTGATTATCACAATGCCTCCAGAGTCCTGCTTTCATGCCACAACGGGGTCAGCATTGTGCTAAAGGACTCTATTATCATCTATCCAGCCCCTCGACTCATAGCTGGGAACCATAAAAGAGTTGAAGTCCGATAGATCTGCTGCTCCAGATATGGCATACAGCCTTTATTGATCGGGTTATAAAACATTCAGCTTCACAAACAGGGATGGAGAAAATAAAAACGGTTGTGTCTCAAACTCCACCTGCAGCCTGCCTTTTGGGTTTTTACAAACTCCCAACATGCTGCAGACGGGGCACTGAGGGAATTCAAGATCATGCCAGTTTTTGAAATCACGAGCCCTGCCTTTAATGTTTATCTTGATATATTTCTAGAACTTATCAGGCTACCTTGCATATGTAAGTGCTGTCATCACTCTCTTTAATCTCAGTTTTGTTCTCCACCAACTCCTGAGCAGAATATCCTGCTCGACTGCACAATGTTTCATGAAAAAAAAAAATAGAAATGAGAAGCTAATTTGTGATCTTTTTTGCCCCTTGTGAACTTGTAACCTGTTTCAGGTACAATAATCAATATTTTGACACATTCTCATCAATCTTGGATGTTCTCTTTCCTGAAGTGCTTTGAGATCATCATGACCAAAGAAGTAGGTCCAGGTCAGCCGGGCTGTGCAGCATTTCATGTGTGACTAGAACCTGCATTTTTATTTTCTGATGGTTTGTCAGAAATCCGACTGTTTTCTGATGTATGGAGTAATCTGCCGTATTGGCAGCCAGTGCAGTCATTACCGCTTTTGACAGACTCTCATTCAAACTGATAGAGCCATGGTGAAAGCATTTCAAGTATTTCAAACCAAACACAGATGATTCTTTATGTCCAGTATACTGTGCTGGATCTTTAAGCTGTTCTCAAAATGCACGACTGCAATTTCCTTTGAATATTGAACCATCAGAGGAATTTATAAAAAAAAGCCACATTAAGTTCTATCATTAATGTCTTAAACTGCTTGGCTACCATTTTGTGGCATAATTTAGGTCGTGTAATGCCTCATTTTTTCCTCATTTATCATTTTTGGTTTTGGAGAATAATTCACAGCTCATTAAAAAACATAAAGCTGAATATATCAGGCAGAGATAGTTCATACTTTCTTTTGGCTTTGTCAGATTCTCCAATGAAAAACAATCTCTCATAAGGCCCATTTTCTCTCTTGTTCTGAAGTTGTCAGCCATATCAAACACTCCTGCCACATGCAGTATTCTCAGAATAAAAGAAAGTTCAGAGCACTTTAAATCATTTTTTTTTATAACCTGTCAAACGTCTGTGCAGTTGCCTTTTTCATTAAGCTCTGAGTCTGCTGGAATGTCACAATGTGTCAGGAGTCCGTTGAATAAGCCAACATTTGTCACTAATTCTGGACCGATCTTTGGCGCATTAGAAGTTATTATCAAGTTTGATAATAACTTGCCTGCACCGTCATCCATAGCAGGAGGCTTTCCTCTAAAAACATTGTGCAGTCGAGCAGGATATTCTACTCTGGAGTTGGTGGAGAACAAAACTGAGATTAAAGAGAGTGATGACAGCACTTACTTTTACAATGGGTAGCCTTACAAGTTCTAGAAATGAAAGATAATGCTGCTCTAAACCTGCTGGACGTTGATACAAGCTAATGGATGCTAACACTTTACTAAACATTGGATGATGTTTTAATGTTTGCCCATGGGGGAAGGAGAAACAGTTTATTAAAGGTCATGTTTTATGCCAAATACTCTTAACCATGTTTTTCTACCACTAATATGTTTCCCTAACCTGTTTGCAAGTCCCCCTTATTATGAGAAAAGTCCATCCTCTCCGTCTACTACCTGCTCCACTTTTCAGAAAATGTGTGCTCAAACAGGCCGTTTGGAGATTTTCCCTTCATGACATCACAAAGGGCAGTAGCCCCTCCCCCAGGTGGGTGACCCTCCCACAGCTAGGTGTTTGTTCTGCCCTCTGAGTCTGTCTTCTCACCGTAAACAATAGAAGATGGAGTGAGAAAGCCTAAGTACACCCAAGTCCTTCCAGAGAGGGGGCGTGGTCAGACACAGCTCATTTACATATTTAAAGGTACAGACACAGAAACAGCCTGTTCTGAGCAGGGCTGAAATAGAGGGGTTTATAGGCATGATCAAATACAGGATCAGAGTGGATTTAGAACAAGAAACTTCACACACATGTTTTGAGGAGCTCTGAGACTTAATTAAACTGGATAACAAGGAGAATAATATGTGACCTTTAAGTCATTTTCTGAGCAAAGATTCCACAGATTTTCAGTTTAACACTTTCAACGATAGCAAAAGAACCTTTGGCTGTTAATTGGCGAGAAGATTAATTAATCGAGAAGATAATTATCAGAATAATTGGTTAATAAAATAACTGTCGTTCTCAGCACTACAGGGAGGGCTGAATAACAAGTTTCTACAGGATGACGCTCGGGGCAATGGCACAAGCAGCAAGTATGCAGATGAGATCATTAATACAGTACAGGTAGTCGAGCAGCAGCACTGTAATTATGAAAGTATGAAAGTAAACAAACCAAACAGGAAGTCAAGTACTCTCAGTCTTAATATTCAAAATAACAGCCTTACAAAAAAAAAAACTAAATAATGGATGTTAAACATGCGATTAAAAAAGCCATTCATTCCTGATTAACTATTGAAATCCAACGATTGATCATGATTACACAATCTAATAGTTTGACAGACTTAACCTAAACACAATCTCAAATCTCAAAAAACAAAAACTGTGTCTGCTTGATGATTGCATGCTCTGCAACAGTTTGGAGCAGGCTTCCCACAATCCCACAGATTTTCCTTTTCTTCCTCAGAAGAAAGGCGTTGCTCACTTCAGCACAGCGCCCTGCACCTACAATCCGACTCATTTGTCACGTCATCGGGTCAGAAGGGTTGTGCTATACATAGAATGAAGTCAACGCTTTTGATATTTCAAGACGCCCACAACGCAGAAACCCAGTCAACCCTCCCCCCCCCCCCCCCCCCCCCTCTCCTTCTCCTCATCTTTGCATCTGCTACTTACTCACAAAAGCTCTTCTTCAAGCAGTGTTGGCAGCTATTGTTCACTTTCATTTTACCAAATTGTTCAAAGACTTCACATCCAGGATGGAGGAAGTGGGCGGAAACAAAAGAGAGCGAGGAAGGAGGAGGCAGTGAAATACTGTCAGGATAATGGCCTGCACAGGAAGATTAATTTTTTAACCAATACTTTAATGGACAGAAAACCTTGTGCAGAATGCAAAATGGTTTCACTCATAGCAAACAGTTATAACAGAATGCAATTCATCAGTCTGACAAATTTTTAAGGGTTAAAGAGGACATATTAAACCCCTGTTCCACCTTTTCAAACAGTCCCCCTGTGGTCAAAATGAAACATCTGTGCTGTGCTTTGGTCAAAATATAGCATGAATCAAGCACCAGAGAAGGTTTGTGACCCTGTATAAACCAGCTCTCTCAGAACGCTCCGTTTTGGTGTGTGTGTCTCTTTAAATACAAAGAGCCCCAACTGAGTTTTCCCAGTAGACATCACTCCTCTGTAGAGAGAATAAAAATGGCTGACCTGTGCAAAAGTTTTGTTTTAGTCTGGGGGTGGAGTCCATGGGTGGAGATACCAGGGGAGGAGAGGGTAATTTTTTTAACCAGAATCCCACTGTGACATCACAAGGAGAGGAAACTGGAAACGGAGCCGTTTCCTCTGCATTGTAAGACTTGTAAGACAACAAACAAAGGACTGGATGGGTTTATTTTACATTTTGTGGGTCTGTAGACACTCAGGTTACAGTTCAAAAACACTGTAAAAGTGGATTTTTCAGAATATGTCGCCTTTAAAGAGTCAGGGAGAGACCATGTGGAGTTAGCATTTCTGCCCATGTGTTGGAGAAGTATCTTATAATTCTGACACAGTCAGTAATGCAGACAGTAAAAGCATTACACTGCGCTGCAGCTGGGAGGCTATCAAAATACACTTCAGCTAAGTTTGCTCTCGGAGAGACATAACAAAGAATCATAAATGAAATGTTACCTCCTCAGAAGTTAAGAGCATCTCAAGAAACAAACACAAAAATGTCTGTTTTCCTTTTTCTCTTTGAAACACTTTCAACCCTTTAATAACTACACAATAACTATACAATTTATATAGTATACAATACTATAATTTTTTTTTTTTTTTTTTACCAGAATCCCACTGTGACATCACAAGGAGAGCACATTTGAAACGGAGACCAGAAACAAAGGACTGGATGGGTTTATTTCACATTTTGTGGGTCAGAAGTCACTCAGGTTACCCAGATAATCACACAATTAACCACAATAAACCACAATTTCCCAGTTTGGGATGAATAAAGTAATTATATTCTATTGTATTCTAAATATATGTTCAAAAACAAAGTGGATTTTTTATAATATGTCCCCTTTAATATAGACGTGCATACTTATCGCAAAGTTTAAGAGGCCGAAACAGACAGTGAAGCGAATGAATACTTATTTAAGGTCTCATATTTGTAACAAGAGCTGATAAACTAACGGTTAACTTATTCTATTTAAATACATTTGAAATGTGAAAACTGTGGCTACTCTTTCCTTCCACAGAAACTCCGCTTTTGAACATCAATACAATCATTCTGCTCCTTTAACCTCTTATTCAGCACTGCGGGGAGGAGGAACTTCAAACGTGTTTAATTGGCTAATTTGTCAAATGATTGTTTGGGTTCCGCGGCCCAGTCCTCTCTGCACACACCTCTGATGGAATAATTGGCCATTTTAGGCACACAATGAACATGCAAATGAACATAGGCAGCTTTGAAGCTCAGCAAGCTATAAATAAAGCGATCGATCAAAGACGGCAGCTCTTTGTCTTTTATGTACTAACGTTCAGGTGGCTTTGGCGCTGTCGACGTCAGATTATCTAAAAATAAAAAAAGACTAGAAAGTACCAATAAGTATCAAACGATGAATATGTTTTCTAGCTGTGTAGATGTTGGATTGATAAGCTATGCATCATGAAGACATCACTTCAGATTCAGCTCGAGTGCTGTGATGTTCTGTGGATCAAAAATATTTTATTCATACATTTCTTTCAAAAGGAACGTGTTCATGTTTTAGTATCAGAGTGAAGCTTGTTGTCCTTCAGTAGTCTTTATGTAACATTTATGATCAGCGTGCGGCAATGTCGGAAAACATGTCTTTAAGAGTAAACGTAGGGCTGCAGTCAAGCATTGTGTTTGGATGGAAATATAAAAGAACATTTACATATTTATACATTTTGACTCTAATGAAATTAAAATGATTATCTCAGTTCGTTCATGAAGATGATTATTCCGCCCACACCATATTTGTGGTTGTCTACATGTTTGATGTCTTAATGAAGATAATGTAACTGTTCTGCACACAAGGAGCGTGACACAACTGGCAGTCCATAGGCACCCCTGTTAAAGTAAAAAATAATTACACATTTTTATTCAGTATTCTTTTTTAAAAACATAAATGTAAGTAGTTAAAGGAGATAATAGTGTCGATTGAAAGAATAAATATTTTGTACTCATTTGCATGTTTGCACACATCATAGTAAAATAGATGTTCACGGTCTTAAAGTTATTTTAACAAAGCTAAACGTGGCCCTTTTAGTCATTTTTTTCAGATGGAGAGGAGCAGACATATTTTCCCCTAAAAGGAGGGGCATGACAGAATTATTCTTTCTAGTGTGGCTATTTTTTGGACTAAATGAGTCTAAAGTTTGGGGTTATGTGCAGCAGATTAGATGAAAGTCTTTTGTAATGTATATTTTCTTGTGTTTAAAGTCACTCTCGGTCATTTCTTTCCTTCAATTCCTCTGAGAAAATCTTGTTCCAGTCTCTAAACAAACCAAGCCAAACTTCAAGTATGTCACATGATATATAACTACTTTCTGGTTGCCCGAGGATTGTCTTATATAAAAACAAACTGTGAAGCAGCTGCTGATAATTGTTCTTATAAAAAAAAAGGGTAAATTAAGCCTCAGGTGTTTCGACTACGCACCTCTGGGGAAAAAAATAGAGAAAACACAAACCATGAACGCAAACTGAATAAATTAGATGTTTGTGTGAGAAAATCCTCAAGGGTTCTTTTTCATTTTTCAAAAAACACCCCGATATAAACATATTCATAAATGCACACACAGTGAGAGACAGTGCTACTGAAACACATTACATCATAATTCTGATAACACACTGGACATTTGAACAACCATTGTTTTCTGAGGGCTGTGAAAAGGATTAGAAGAGCACCAGCATTTTATCTGTAATGTTAAGAGAGACCGTTACATTTTCTGCAAAGAATCGACCAAAAATTTAAAGCAATTTATTCAAATGATAACACTGCGTAACGAGACTTCACCTTACTGCATTAAGAATAATGTTTGTTAAGAAAGCAGCTTGCAGAGGTGGTGTGATTTAGGCCATCACCCATCTGTTGCTGCAGGAGGCTCCAGATGCTCATCGGCAGCAGCCGCCATGTTGGAAATCCTGTCTCAGCCTACAGCAGCACCGCAACTCGCAGGCTATCTGTACTTCAGAACTTTTACCTCATAGGCTGAGAGCTCAACTACCATACTGCAGCTAGTAGGAGTGCAACCCCCACAAATCCAAAAACAGATGGTACTAACAGAGCTGCACAGAAGTTTCACTTTGAAGAATTTGCTGATTGCAGTGGAAATCATCATGTAGGAAGACAGTTTAAACTTTTTTCACCCTGAGAAAATTGCTGCTAATTACTAATTGCTGCTGAACATTTGCTGGATATGGATTTATTTGAAACAAAATAATTTTTCCGCTTCCCGTACTCGAGTGTCTTTATTCAGACCACAGAATGGATCACTATTCATGCACTTCTATGCTATCAACTTTAGAGTCGTTGTGTGTAGTTATTAAAAAGCCACTTATTTCTCTGAGAGCGTCGGTGGCACAGGATGAAAGTGTTTCAAAGAGAAAAAGGAAAACAGACATTTTTGTGTTTGTTTCTTGAGATGCTCTTAACTTCTGAGGAGGTAACATTTCATGTATGATTCTTTGTTATGTCTCTCCGAGAGCAAACTTAGCTGAAGTGTATTTTGATAGCCTCCCAGCTGCAGCGCAGTGTAATGCTTTTACTGTCTGCATTACTGACTGTGTCAGAATTATAAGATACTTCTCCAACACATGGGCAGAAATACTAACTCCACATGGTCTCTCCCTGACTCTTTAAGGGGGACATATTCTGAAAAATCCACTTCTTCAGTGTGTTTGAACATATATTTTGTAACCTGAGTGTCTACTGACCCACAATATGTGAAATAAACCCATCCAGTCCTTTGTTTGTGGTCTGCATAAGTCTTACAACACAGAGAAAAATGCTCCGTTTAAAAGTTGCTCTCCTTTCTGGTAAAAAAGATTACCCTCTCCTCCCCTGGTTTCTCCACCCATGGACTCCGCCCCCAGCCTAGAACAACATTTTTGCACAGGTCGGCCATTTTTATTCTCGCTACAGAGGAGTGATGTCTACTGGGAAAACTCAGGGGGGGCTCATTGCATTTAAAGAGACACACACACCAAAACGGAGCGTTCTGAGAGAGCTGGTTTATTCAGGGTCACAAACCTTCTCTGGTGCTTGATTCATGTTATATTTTGACTAAAGCACAGCACAGATGTTTCCTTTAGAACACAGGGGGACTGTGGTGGAGAATGGGGATAATATGTCCTCTTTAAGTTGAAATAAAGGTATTTTTTTTGCCAACAGTTGACAGAGCAATCCGCTGAGCTATTACTGTATGTATCACCCAGCAATAAAGGACAGCAGATGCCATCTCTGTGTTTGGAAACTTTTCCACTTTCATGGTCTTGAGATTTCAGTTTACTTTTGGGAAAACATGACGTAAAGAAGGTGCAAACGTATCAACTTCTACCGAAAACCCCCGTATGACAGGAGCTGCTGTAAAAACCTCTAACCAATGACTTACCAGCTAATTTAGGTGACATGTCGTAGGTTCAGTGTTTTGACAGGAGTCAGGGCTGTGAATAAACAAACTGAGCCCGCAGCCTTTCAAAATTAGGGCTGAGTAGCGGGGGATAGCGGTGCCAGGCTGTGTCCCTCACTAAATATTAACTGTCCTGTACTGTACATCTTGTGCAACTCAGCCCTATGATTGCATGTTTCAGCAATCTTGCCTTTTGATCTATTACACGAGCAAGACAAACACATCTGAGCGCTATACTGTACAAGTGGCTGTGCAGTCCTGAGTGGGAAACTGGAAATGTTTGGACACACGGCTTATTTCTAAGGGTGGGGGAGCTTTTCTCTCGTCACAAGAGACAGGCTGATATAGAATTCACCTGATGCTCAGCCTGATCATGTAATACAGAAAAGAAGCTTGCTTGAAGGGATTAATCTCAATATGTTGTTTTTCAGCAAGGCACACTCAAGCACCTTAACTATATTATATCTCTCCTGCAGCTAAGTCTGCACTAGAATGCATTGGTTACTGTATGTATAATAATGTTAAACATTCAATATGTTAACTAGAAGCCTTTTGAGTTGCCTTTTTTTGTGTGTGATCCTTTTACCCTGATCGGACATGACAGCTGAAGAGAAACAGGACCTGTACGGAGGAGAGAGTAAGGGATGACATGCAGCAAAGGGCCGAGGTCGGATTTGAACCAATGACTGCTGCGACTAGGAGTATAGCCTCTGTACATTGGGTACACGACCTAACCGCTAGTCCATCCACCGCCTCTGCTTTGTATTGTTAGATTGTTGCAAATATGTGATACAATCCATGGGAAGAAAAAGCCAAATATTGCCCCCTATGTTAGTATTCATAACGTTCTCCAGGGCAGATTTCTTTTCTTTCCTACTTTGCCATTACATTCTATGCGACTAGAAATCACTTATTCTCCTTCCTTTGCAAGGGAATCTCTGCAGACAACTGCCTAAGAAGAGCTAATCCTGCGAGCAGAGCCACAAAGAGTAATGAGAGTGAAACTTCCCTGACCATATCAGGTTTCAACAAATGGGCCAAGTGCCACTCCCCTACAGCTATGTCCTACATCTGCACTGTTTTTTTCTGCTGCATCTGTCTTCATTCCGCCCGTAATATGGGAAGCAAACGCTGCCATGTTTTCAGTGATATGAGTATCATTAGCGGATGCCCGTGTCTGAGTAAAAAAAGAAGAAGAAAAAAAGCAGGAAAAATCGATGGGGAAAAAAGTGACAACATCTTTAATCCCAAAGCTGATCTAAGGTGTGCTATATCCTGAAGGCTTCCGCTGATCAAATTTGTGAAGCATCGATTGCTACACTACAAAGACACGTATGCATACTCAGTGTCATTGCTCCAGACAGAAGGCCTTTTGAATGTCTCCTATAAAAATGTGTCAAAGTGACTCATGGAGGCACCGTTCATTCAAGTCATTTCAATGCGTTCTTTCAAGTATTATTCCATGAACCCAGCCTTGCACTTCTCTTTTCTCCGCGACTTGTCAAACTTTAATTTTCTTACTGACCATTAAAAAATGGCACAATGACGACTGCAGACACTGAGCGTATGCAAGCCGCAGCTTCTCAAGGCTGAGGGTGTGTTGCTCTCTTTGCTGCTTTATCTTTCATGTAATGGCTTTTTTGCCCTTATTTTTGCCTTTTTTCTCGACTATGATAAGGTTGTTGGCGTAAATATCAATTTTCAGCAAAATAAAAATGTGATACGAGTGTATGAGCTTGTTTTTCATGGTGTCAATTTACACACCCCAAAGATAGTCACACAGCCCGTGTCGTGTGTGTGTGTGAGGCTGTTCTTAGTAAAAAGAAAACAATCTGATCCCGCATCAACTGATCTGATACACAGCAGATGAGCTCATAATCTGGATAGATTGAACTGCAACATTAATCTCCTCCGCCCTGAGTGCTTCAGACTCCAACAGGAACATTCAGCCAGTTGATTCAGCCTCTAGCTTGTTTGTTCAAAATTCAGAACATGTCCGACAAAAAAAATTATTTGACGTGCGCTAACTTCAAAACAAAAAGATTAAAGAGACTGTAACGGTCTCCCCCTTTTTTTTACCCTAAAGAGAGGTCTTATTTCTAGGTTTTCTTAGTTGATCCGCAGACAAACAATCTATGGATCTAATTTTGCACAAAAACCTCTTTAATCAACAAAGGGTGGAGGGTGTAAACAGATTTAACTTCAGAGTCGACAGGCACAATCGACCCTTTAGCTGACAATGGTTTGGATGCCCTTGCAGGCTTAATGATCCACAGGTTTTGGATTTTAATGAGGAGCTTGTTCTTTGGCGCTGATGTCGATGACAATGCCAGGTCTCGTACAGAGGTCACAGCGGTAATGGCGCCACAGAGTCATTAAAAAGAAAGTGAGAATGCTCAGGAGGTTCTGACGGCCCTTTACTGTACACAGGCGGATCTCGTTGGAGAGCCTCTCCACTGGGACAGACACAAACACATCACTGAGGTAGCAGGCCTCCGGAGGCGGGAAACCATGATGCTTCATGAGCATGTTTTTCTTGGCAGAGCCCAGGGGAGTCATCCACAAAGAGTTTGTTGTGCTGAGACACCAGGGAAGCAGCTAACAACAGAAGCTCTGTAGTTCAACAAGCCCTACTTTTATAGACAGCCTAATTACAGATGTTCATCATGCTGTGCCTGTTTTTCTTCAAAATGTAAAATCTAACCGGGCTTTATAGTGGTTATAAAACAAGAGTATACAAAGATAATACCAAAATGTTTTTAAAAAAAATTAAGTTCTTAAGTTCTTTTTTGTGTTTTGAGGAGAATGGGAGCCACAATGCACATTAAAACAACGCTTGCATAACAAACATCCACCAGAAATCTGAGAGATCCTAAGAAAATCTGAGATCGAAAACATAAAGTACACAAATCCTCTAAATGAGATCTGCAACAACCAGTCAATACGTTTGTTAGTCAGTACCTTTTGTTATAATTTAATCATTTGTTAAAGGTCACATATTATGCATAATACATTTTACTCTGTTTTTTAAAACACTAATATGTGTCTCTAGTCTATAAACCCCCCAATGATGAGCAAAGTCCATCCTCTACGTCTTTTGCCTGCTCCCCTTTTAGAAAATGTGTGCTCAAACAGGCCGTTTGGAGATTTTCCCTTCATGACATCACAAAGGGCAGTAGCCCCTCCCCCAGGTGGGTGACACTCCCACAGCTAGGTGTTTGTTCTGCCCTCTGAGTCTGCCTTCTCACCGTAAACAATAGGACATGGAGCGAGAAAGACCGAGTACACCCAAGCCCTTCCAGAGAGGGGGCGTGGTCAGACACAGCTCATTTACATATTTAAAGGTACAGACACAGAAACAGCCTGTTCTGAGCAGGGCTGAAATAGAGGGGTTTATAGGCATGATCAAATACAGGATCAGAGTGGATTTAGAACAAGAAACTTCACACACATGTTTTGAGGAGCTCTGAGACTTATTTAAACTGGTTGAAGAGGAGGATATGTGACCTTTAAGTTATTTCTTTTTAGCAAAAATTACAACATTTAACTTCTCAATAGTACCGTTTCACCGATAGCAAAATAAACTTTGGTTTAGGAATGTCGGTCTGCCAAGGTGAGAAATGTCATCTTGCAGCAAGTGAAGCTGTCGGGAACATTTCTCACTAATTGATTAATTGAGAAGATAATTATCAGAATAATGGGTTAATAAAATGACTGTCGTTCTCAGCACTACAGGGAGGGTTGAATCACAAGTTTCTACAGGATGACGCTCAGGGCAATGGCACAAGCAGCAAGTATGCAGATGAGATCATTAATACAGTACAGGTAGTCGAGCAGCAGCACTGTAATTATGAAAATGAGACTGCTGTTGTAAGTTCTCACACATTAATCATATTTTCGCAGTAATTTCAGAGAACATTCAGGAACCCATTCCTGATTGAGAGCATGCAAGCTGTTCAAAGTAGCATGTTATTGCACTTTCCAATCTCTGTCACCTGTACGAGCACAATGGTGGTGGCAGAAAGCTCACTTTACATTTTGACACTAGAGCTTTTAAGACGATTCAAGGGTGGTAATGGCTTGTGTTTTGGTCCACAATGTTGTATCAGAAAATGCATTTCCCTTTTCCAGTCTGTCTCTTTTGATTTGGTTTTCTTTTCCAAAAAAAAGTCCTGTGTGTTTTTATTTGACAGAAAAATAGTTTCTTTGGATTTTCTGAAACAAAGACTGTTTAAAAACTTTGATTCTTCTTCCCCCAAAGATCATGATGAAACTGGAAAGTAAATGATGCTGTTAAACCCTACAGTAAGTAGTAAATAAAAAATTGAGAAGCTCTGGCACGGGCGGTTTATTGGAAGCCTAAATGTTCGACGGTTTTCTAAATGTATGATCTCCCAGATAATTGGATGTGCTGAATGCAATGAAACCACTTGCTTGATGTGCCTCAACCTTAGCCTTGATTGTCTCTCCGCCACTGGCAATTGCCTGCTGCAGAGATGACTCGCCTTCATGCACACATTTCCCTCCGCAGATTGGACAGGCTTTTGTGCACCACTTAATTTTCAATCAGATCCGATCCTGGCTAAGTTGCCAGGCCCTGCGAGGGGTAAATGGAGGGTCATATGCTCTCCCCACTGCTAATGAGAAGCTTCAGTCAACACATGGCTGTCATTTTTTATCCCGTCTCTCACAGCAGATGAGAGGCGCAGAGAAGGTATGGCTGACAAGGTCCGGCCATTTCCAGCATGGACCCATTCAGCTGGGACCAGAACCAATAATGGTCTCAACTTCATTGGGTATGGGTGTCAATTCTAAAGCAATCTTCTCCACAACCACTCTGAATTAAAGCTTGCCCAGGGGGACTAATTGTCTGTCCATCAAATTAAAATAAAACTGAATCTCTTCAGAGATCATGAGCTGCCCCGGCCTCATCTGCTGAAGAGATGTGGTCACAGTAAGACATCACATCGACATTTAAACGTTGCATATAGCTTTAGCTTCGACTAAATCATGAATCCACTGTCTCTACAGCAACATATCCGACTGTAACACTATTATTCCACCTTTCAAAATAGCAAGCAGAAGCAAATTCTAAGTTATAAATTGCCTGCAATAACATAGAGTACCCCAGAGAAGTGTAAATATGCAAATCTGCTTCATAAAAATTGTGAATAAGCCTCTGCGTTTCAATAACATATTGTTTTATGAATATTTGCACTGGAGGAGGTTTAGTGTTTAATCAGCAGTGTTGTTGCAGAATGGAGGAAGATTTGGGTTTTTAGCTTTAGATCTGCTGAACTCACACGCACAAGTCTTCATGAGATGATCGGCACATCGAGAATTAAAAACTAGATTGGTCCTGAACGTTTGGCCGAAGAATGAAAGTGTCTGTAAAGAGACCATCTGTGGCAGCTGATCGCCGTTTTATTAGTTTCTGTATGCCCAACGACAACAGAGAATATGAGACAATCTGTGGCAGACAGTGGAGCATTAGTGGAGCCGGCAAGTCATCCATCTCCTAATGACAGTTCATTTAAGACAATGTGTTTTGAATTTTACAGTCTGCGGTCATAGATTACAACCAGTTTAATGTATCGGACAGAAGGAAGACCTTATGCTGCCGTGACGACAAGCTTTGACTGAGGCAACAACGAGGGCTGTGTATAGAGGAAGTGGTAAGGCTTATCCGTCTGTTGTTCATGTGCACATACAACAGATTTGACCCTAAATAGATGTGGAGGTAATTATAAAGCAGACGCATCAGAATTATACTCGTTTGTTTTAATGGCTGCGATTTGTGCCCCGTTTCCCCCAATACACCTAAAAAAATAATGTTTCTAAGCTTTCTCTAATGAACAATTTGTTATAACTGCGATGTAAATGAATGCTTCCACTGATCAATTATGCAGTGGCACGCTGCACAGTGCAATATGTAGGGGAGAGCAGCACTGCAGCACTTAATTCCTTAAAGAAAGGGTTGAGTTTCATTTAGCTGGAAACGCTCAGTTGGAAAATATTGCCTGTGATAACAATCCTTCTCTATGAACGGAAATGGTCAACAGACTTGAATGTGTATAGCACTTTTGTAGACTTTTCTGACTACTCAAAACTTCACTAAAATGCTCCTTAAATAAAATGGAATATATAAAATGCTGCTTTCCTGCAGATTAAAATACACACAGCTGGTTTTTTTGTTATGCAGGTGCTTTTCGAGTTTTTCTCAGAGAGGGAGAACAGGGTCAAGAGGGAGGGACGGTGAGAAGAGAAATAGGGGAACTTGCGGCCCTAAGG